>NC_142086.1:14485928-14785928 GCF_054644295.1 Miniopterus natalensis | reverse complement strand
TTGTATTGATTTTTTAGTCTCTATGCCATTCATTTCTGCTCTGATTTTTATTATCTCCTTCCTTCTACTTCCTTGGGGCTTTTCTTGCTGTTCTTGTTCTAGTTCTTTTAGTTGTTGTGTTAGATGGTTCATTAGATTTTTTTCTTGTTTCTTGAGATAGGCCTGTAATGCTATGAATTTTCCTCTCAGGACTGCTCTTGCCGTGTCCCATAGATGTTGGGTTGTTCTCTGTTCATTTTCATTACTTTCCATGAAGTGTTTGATTTCTTCCTTGATCTCACTGGTAACCCATTCATTGTTTAATAGCATGCTATTTAACCTCCATGTGTTTGAATATTTTTGAGTTTTTTTATAGCTGTTGATTTCTAGTTTCATGGCATTGTGATCCGAGAAGATGCTCGATATGATTTCAATTCTTCTTATATTTGTAGAGACTTGCCTTGTCCGCTAACATGTGGTCTATTTTTGAGAATGTTCCATGTGCACTTGAGAAGAATGTGTATTCTGCTGCTTTGGGGTGAAATTTCCTGTAAATGTCAATTAAATCCTTTAGGTCTAGTGATTTATTTAAGGTCTGCGTTTCCCTGTTGATTTTTTGTCTTGATGGTCTGTCCAATGTTGACAGTGGGGTGTTAAAGTCACCCTATGATTGTGTTGCTGTCAATCTCCCCTTTAAAGTCCCCAAGAAATTTTTAATATATTTAGGTGCTCCTATATTGGGTGCATAAATGTTTATAAGGGTTATTTCCTCCTGTTGGATTGATCCCTTTAGTAATATGCAGTGACCATCTTTGTCTCTTTTTATGGTCTTTATTTTGAAGTCTGTTTTATCTGAAATAAGAATCGCTACTCCAGCTTTCTTTTCCTTTCCATTTGCATGGAATATTTTACTCCATCCCTTCACTTTTAGCCTGTGTGAGTCTTTTGCTCTCAGGTGGGTCTCTTGGAGACAGCATATATTGGGTTCCTGTTTTCTTATCCATTCAGCTACTCTTTGTCTTTTGATTGGATCTTTTATTCCATTTACATTTAAGGTTACTATTGATATCAACTTACTTAATGCCTTTTTCCCCCTTTATGTTGGTGTACCTTTTCTCACTATTCTTTCTTTTTCTTAAAGCAGTCCTTTTAGTATTTCTTGCAATGCTGGTTTTGTGGTATTGAACTCCTTTAGCCTTTTTTTTGTCTGAGAAGCTTTTTATTTCACCTTCAATTTTAAATGATAGCCTTACTGGATAAAGCAATCTTGGTTGCATGTTCTTGCTTTTCATTACTTGGAGAACTTCATGCCACTCCCTTCTGGCCTGAAGATTCTCTGTTGAGAAATCAGCTGTCAGCCTTATGGGGGTTCCCTTGTAGGTCACTGCTTGTCTCTCTCTTGCAGCCCTTAATATTTTCACTTTGTCCCTGACATTTGCCATTTTAATTATGATGTGTCTTGGAGTGGGTCTCTTTGGGTCCCTCTTAATTGGAACCCTCTGTGCTTCCTGAACTTGTGGCTTTCTCCTTCACCAGTCTAGGGAAGTTTTCTATCATTATTTCCTCCACCAAGTTCTCTATCCCTTGCTCTCTTTCCTCCCTCTCTGGCACTCCTATAATGTGAATGTTGTTTCGCTTTATGTTGTCCCAAAGCTCCCTTAGACTGTTCTCATACTTTTTAAGTGTTTTTTCTTTTTGCTGCTCTGATTGTTTGATTTTTTTCTACCTTGTCTTCTAAGTCACTTATTCTATTCTCTGCTTCATTTAGCCTGTTTATAATTCCTTCCAGTGCATTCTTGATATCAGATACAGCATTCTTTATCTCTGAGTTTTGTTTATGGTATGTATCCCTATGTATCTCTTTTTTCATGTTTTCACTAAGGTCCTCAATCTTATCATCTAGTGACTTCTTAAGTTCCTTGTACATCTGAACTCTATTTCTGATAACTTGCTTAACTCTGTCTCACCAAAGTCTTTTTCTGGCAATTTTTCCTTTTCTTTAATTTGGGGGTTGTTTCTTTGTCTCCCCATTTTGGTAGGTCATAGTGTTTGTATCTATATATTATATATATTTGCTGTCTCCCAGTCTTTTGGGATGGGATTTTGTCTTGTGGGTCCAGTGGAGACCAGAAGTGCATTTTCCTTTCACTTCTGAGCTCTTTGCTCTAGGTGTGTCCCTTTGTGGGTGTCCCTTTTGTGGTTTCTTTATGTTCTTCTGTTGTGGTTGGGCCTAGATGGTAGTTGATCAGTCCTTGGGAGGACCCTCCTCTCAGTTTTGATAACTGTCTCAGCCCCAACCTTGCCGAGTAAGCTGTTGTACGGGTATTGGAAATGCAGAACAATACACAACTAAACTTCCAGGAAACAAGAGGTATCTTACAAAATATCTGGACAGTCACAATGAAAACAGCCCATGTGAAAATAGAACTGGGAGAGTGAAGGGAGAACACACACACAGAAAAAGAATGCTTAAAAAAAGAAAAAGAAAGAAAAGTAACACTTAGAGAGATGTATATTGTTCTTAATACTGGTGAAAATTTAGAAAATAATAAACTAAAATGTAAAAAATAGAGAAGCTACTGGGAGATAACAGATGCAGAGAAAAGATTCTGAAATAAGGGCCAGCAAAAAATTCTAGAAGATGAATATTGATAGGATAATAGTTGAAAATGAGAAAACAAAAATACAATAAAGAGAATAAGAGAAACTAACAATTGAACAAAAAGACAGGAAGACAGAAGGGAGGATAATGAAAGAATGAAAAAAAGTAGAAAAAGAAAAAAGAAAAAGAAAAAAGAGTAATGGGAATGGATCAAGAGGAGAGAGATAATGCCCAGGCAGGGAGGGAGTCTGGTAAGAGATTTGGGGGGAACTATAGAGGAAAGCAGTGAAGTTGGTTATAATGATAAAGTCCCAGTCATTAAGCAGGGATATCAAGAAAGTCTTGATAGTAGAAGCAAAAATAAAACAAAACAAAGCAAATAACCAAAACAAAACTAAAAACAATCTAAGCAAGACAAAATTCTTTTATAAAAAGAGGGGGGAAAATTTAGTTAAAAAAAGTTTAAAAAAAAACATTAAAAAAATTATTATAAAATTTAAAAAATAAGAAAAAACATATTTTCTCCCCTTTCTCATCTTCCTAAGGAAAAAAGAGAAAAAATAAACAAACCTACAAACAAAAAAACCCAAAAACCAAGAAATCAAAACCAAAAACAAACAAGACAAAAAAACAGAAGAAAAAAAGGTAGTCAATCATGAGTTTCTTCTGGGCAGCTTGTGTTGTCTGAGGGTCACTGTTTTGTGTGCTGGTGTCAGTTCTCCTGGGAGGTGCTTGTGTATCACCCAATGTAAGGAGCCATCTAGGTTTGGCTCTGGTGTCCTTAGGTAGATCTGAGGCTCTCTGTGGGCCACCTCCTCTTGTCAACTATTTTGCAACCTTGTAGTTGCCTGGTCTTGCTCCAGAGTCTTCTGTAGAGTCTTTAGGGAACAGGGTGGCTAGTGTAGCCCAGGGTGTCACTCCCGTTAGAGGTGTCCCTGTCAAGCACTCACTCTGTGGAAGTTAGTCTCTGCTCCACCATCAGCTCCTCAGTCCCTACCCTGTCACTGATTCTAGTTCCCCAGGCTCTGTCCTGCTGCAGCTTCAGGTTGACTTCAGCCTGTTGCCTCTTCTGTATGGGCTGTTTCAGCAGCCTGGGCTCAGTGGATCTGATTAAAGAACATTCTGGTGAGCCCTTTGCCTGCCCAGCCCCCAGAAGGGTTTTCAGCATTTCCTCCAGCTCCCAAACAATAGTCCCTGAGAGTCTTATTCTTGTAAAGTCGTCCTGTGAGCTGCTCTCCTTCCCCCTCAGGACTGTGCCCTGCGGGGTGTCTGGGGCCTCAGTGAGCGGGACCCTCCCCTTTCCTGTTGGGGGCGGTGCTCCTGCTGCAGGAGAGGCTGGCGGGCTCCGCCCCTCCCTGCTCAGCTCTGGTTGGCTGGTCGCCCCTCAGACCCTCTACTGTGCAGATGGTCCCAGCCTCCGATGGTCTATCCGTGCAGTGCAGGCCGGGAAGGTGGGAGCCAGTTCTGCAATCAAAGTCACAAATGCACAAAGCAACACACAGCCCGAGAGTCCACCCTGCAGG
Source organism: Miniopterus natalensis (assembly GCF_054644295.1). Classification (NCBI taxonomy): domain Eukaryota; kingdom Metazoa; phylum Chordata; class Mammalia; order Chiroptera; family Miniopteridae; genus Miniopterus; species Miniopterus natalensis. The sequence goes on along the minus strand of NC_142086.1, from coordinate 14,781,824 downwards.
GTCCCTCGGCCCGTGTACCAAGGCCCCCAGTGGGAGGGGACTCAAAGTCAGCTCCACACAGCTCCCCACACCACTGGTCTCAGCAAAGCTGGGGTGGCTTCATGGGCCACCATGGCTCTCCTCAGGGCTGGTCACATCCTAGCCTCTCCCACCGGGAGCTCAGGGCGGAGGACACCCTCAGGGCAGGGCACAGATCCCAGCCTCTTGGCACCAGGTGCTCAGGGTGGGAGGGCTCCTCCCTTCCCCCATGCCTCACAGATTCAGTGCTTTCTGGGGCTCAACACAGTGCCCCACAGGGAGGCAGAGGGCCCCTTGTGCGGCTGCTCAGCGCAGGCCTCTGGTTCCTTACCGCTCGGGTGCCACAGACCTTGGGACAGCCTTCCCTGTGGTTGGCACCCGGAGCAATAGACCCCGGTTGCAGCCGCCACTAAAGGCTTTGTTTCCTCGGAAGGCGCCGTTGGCCATTAAGGCTTTGTTTCCCAGGAAGGTGCCGACTCCTCCGGGACTCACCGCTCCCCGGGGTCCCTCTGCCCTGTGCGAGGGGCGCTCCTTCCCCTCTCGTCGCCCCGGGTGTGGGGTCCCCGCTTTTGGATGCCGCCCGCACTCCCAAGGGGAGGGAGCTTTGCAGCCTCCAGGACTCAGGGCTCGGAGTCCAGCACAGGCTTCAGGGGGTCTCCCCCTTCTTACGCCCCCCTCTTACCGGACTCCGTGATGTGTCCTCAGTGCTCCCCACTCACACTCCATCCACTCAGGTGTGTGTCTCTGGTTTTTCCAAGCTGGCTCTGTAGGATTTTAGGAGGAAATCGAGTCTGTGGCTGGGAGCAGGGCGCTGCTGCTTCTCACAGCGTCGCCATCCTCCAGAATCTCCTACTCGCCGTTTAAACAGTGTCGCTGCTACACGTCATCCCTTCTAGGTGCCCTTTCATTTTATGTTCTCCCTGGCATAATGGTGTCACCAGAGAGTCATTTCCATTTCTTCATTCTGGAGAATGGACCCTCATATCTGCAACATAAAGTTGCTCTGAGGATTAAATTGGACAATGCACATAAAATATTCAGAGCAAGGCCTGGCATATAGTAGGATACAATAAATGGTAGATTTTATCTTCTGTTCTCCTACTACATTTTAAAGCATAATCCTACCATATTTTTTTATTAAGAATATGTGAGAGACGTTCTTTTTGCAATCTAAGAATTCCCTTCTTTACCTATAAGAATAAAAACACTGATGCTGTAGAGATGCATAGTAGCTTTCAAATAAGTGTGAATATTTCAGTAGGGCTTGGGAAACAGGACATTAAATCCTGGGGATAGGATCGGTCCTTTGTGTTAAAATGGCAGCATCATATATAGCAATTGCTTTCCAGAATTAGACTAAAATGTGCTTTTTTCATTGTTAATTCAGACATGTATGCTATAGTAGCACAGCTTGTGTTATTTTTTCACTTTCTACAAAAGGATTTTTTTCAAGAGTATCATTTCAATAATATTTTATAACTAGATTCTTGTTTCACATAAAAATTAAATTTTGCATTCCCACAGAGTTTTAATATTGGGAAAACAGAAAATTAAATCCAAATTCTGAGAAATTGGTTGCATCAATACCAGTAATAGTATCTGGATTTAACTTCAGATCAGATATTATATAAGACAAATCAGGGATTGTATTTTTATCTATAATGGTATCAAGGTGGCTAATCATCATTATTAACTTGAGGGCAGATGAGTCAAGTGTGTGAAATGAATGTGTGGACTCATTCCAATTCCTCTGAGAAAGGCCCTGTAATTGTCATCAATTAGTCCTCTTGTTGGCAGTTTTAGTAAACCATCTGAAATTTAATAAACAGAGACTGAACTGCATTCTCAATGAAAGGCAGTCATCTTGGACATTGATGAGAGCTGATGAACAAATTGGCAGTTGGTTTTTACCCTCCCTCTTCAAATATTGACTTAGTTGACTTAATGCCTCTTCCCCTTTTATCAGCATAAGATTTCATGTTTAGCTTTTTCAAAAATAAATTAAATTGTCCTAAATAAATATTTATGTGATTGTTTTACTCTGACTCCCTTGCATATACTCTGATATTAATGCACGTGCTACAGAGAAGTGAGGAAACCCCAGGGTACCACTTGCTGCACTGATGTCATACACATTAAACAAAACTATGACCTTAAAGAGTTGATTGATTCATTGTCTCAAGTACTTGATTTAGTTATGGGGAGTTGGGCTATTCACTGAGAGGTTCTAAGCAGCATTTTCACTTTAAGTTCACAACATTGTAAAACAGGAGATGGCAATTGTTCCCTAATTTATCTGTGAGGTAATATGAGGTCAAGAGACCCTAAAAGATCAAGAAAACACAGCAAATTATTTTGTTTTAAAATGTTGTTTTTTTCCTTTTTTACCTCTCAACCACCAAGTCTATGTTTTCAAACTTGACTAAGGTCCTTAAACTTAGCACTGAGGATATATACCTGGGCATTTTATCAGTTATAGAACATAACAGGGGGTATGTAGAAAAATATTAAGAAAAATAGTATGACGGCTCATCTGGCATGTTTTGCCATTTCATAATGTTGGTAAGATAATTTGAATTTTTTTCCCTTTTGACTATTAAACAGATTTCTTTTAATAAGTTTGTTTATGATTTTGTACATGTTTTTTTTTAGTTACCCAAAAATATTATTTTCTTTTTCTCTCTAGAAAGTACAAATGCCAATACCAAATCTGTTAAAATTCATATTTAACATTCACTAAACAATGTAATGAACATTGAAAAAATATGGTACAATGTGAACTATTTTAGGATTCATCTAGTTCATAAATTTCTAATAAGGTATAATGCTTTCCATCAGTGGGTAATATTTATCTAAGTCTATGTTAGGCAGTATTTAGAGATTTGTGTTTATACTAACTATATTCCAGAAAATTCTTCAGTCTGCTCACTTGCCATTGCAGTGAGACCCAGGATTCAGAAATGGAAGTTGAAGCTGAGTTGAGAAGTTGTCTTTGTTAAGTGGAGATGAGCCACATGCTCACTTGCATTTTTTGCATGTAGTATAGTGACTCCAAAACAAAAGGGTGTTCATGTAAACCGGAAAGTAGTATAAAATGTGTAAAATATGATGTCAATAAGGCACTGATATACCAAATAAGTTAAAATTTTATAGAGTGATGTAAATCTTCATGAAGTTCTTAGGGTGGTAACCTATGAATTACTTAAAATCATCTTATGATGCTTGGATAAAATGGGTTGGGTCCACTCTTCTATTACTGTGGGAAGGGCCTCCCCAAATTTATGTGATTTCTAGAGGTTTATAGTCACAAGCCCTCTCTGACTTAATTTTACTTCCATCTCATGCTCCAGGCTATTCTCACTTCTTTGCTCTACATGAATGCAGATGTGATAGGTCACCTTTGCTTTGATTCTGCCCAAGTACTTGGCCATGACTTTAAATTTCCCAAACCTTTTTTCTGGCATCTTACCCATTTTAATTTTGCAAACCTCTTTAGCTCTCCCAGTGTGTATAGACATAGGCTCACTGTTTGGCTCTGCTAAACTAAGAGACCTCCTCCAGAGTCATTGTTTCTCAGAGAAGAAATGAAAATGTTGGTCTTTTCTTTCTTAATTTCTCTACTGGTCCCTGAAAATGGTATAAGAGAGAATTGTAAGACAGAGTGACCTTCATCAACTTTGATTATAAATGGCGTTTTTTGTTGTTGTTGTTTCCAAAGATATCACATTGCTCTTTAGCAGTTTTATTGCCAGACCACAGAGGTCAGATTTCATAATAATTGGCAAGTTATCATTTCTGTTGAGAGCATAGCACCCTTTCAGACAACAAAATCAATGTTCCCTGCATTGTAGCTTCACTGAGGAGAACACACACACACACACACACACACACACATACACACACACACACAAATGGATGACAGTAGCTTCTACATGATAGAAGAAATCCAAGGACAACTATGTCTATGACTTCAACCAAAGGTGGATCACAAAATGAACTCTGGGAAAAGTAATTCTGACCTTGCATGGAAAAGACTTTTCCAGTGTGTTTACTATTTATCTAAAAGTTCTTAAAGTTGTCAGATTTGTACAAAAGTAAAAGATTCTAAAACCAAAGTAGCCCCAACCAAAATACAGTACTATTTGTCCATTTTCAGGATTCATCTCTGCAAACCCTGTTTAAAAGCCCCTCCGGTATCTGTTCCTGGGAAGCAGCCTTCTATTGCAGATAATACTTTCTTATTATGCCAGGACTTTGTCCTCAACTAATAATGCTCAGAAGTCTAGGGGGATTTTAGGAGAAAATTCTTAGAATTGAAAAACTGTTCATAATCAAATGAGTGAGTTGTTAATGAAGGATATTCAGGGAGTTAAGGAAGGCACTTTTGGAATAGATCCTCATAGGTGTTCCTATCATGTCAAAGAGGTAACCTAGTAGTCTCTTTATATAAAATCCAAATCAATGTCTTACCAAATATTACAAAATACATTACCTAAATCGAAGAACACAGGTTAATATATACATATAAATTATGGAATTATTTTAACGAATAATATTTATAAAATCTTTCATACTGCTTGTCGTTGTTTCACTCATCTTTGGTTGTCTTCCCATTCTGTTTATCTCAGCAATCATTCTCATCATTTCGCCTTTCTTCAACCCCGCCTACGGCTCTCTCAACTTATGGTCTTGCCTTCCAGTCCACAGAGAAAACCGAAGACATGGGCATACTTTCAATTAAATCCATGCTCCTCACCAGCCCAAATTTCCCAACAGACTTTTTTTCTCCAGAATCACAGAATGATTTAAAGAATCATTCATAGAATAAGTTCTTTTTCTTTCTGTTCTAAGGCAATCTTGCTATACACCTGCTCCCTTCATTCCATTTGCTCTCACTTTCCCCAGAATCTTCCTCAATCCGTTATCTCTTCTCTTATAGCTCCAATTTCCCCTTATCTACTCTTTCCCTGCTTTTAACATATATAAAAAAAATAAACCTCTCCTACTCTAAAAATCAAGCCAAATCAAAGAAACAAAACTCTTCCTTGAGTTTACTTCTTCAGTCCACCAGGTACCTCTTCCTTTTCTCATTCAAATTTTTTAATGTAATCATCTTTTACCACAGATTCTCTTACCGTCAGATGCATGCCCAACCAGGTCCTGTCCCATTTCTGTCTCTTAATTCTGCTGAGGCTGCTTTTAGTGAAATTCCCTTCAGATAATTTATTGTAGGTTTGTCTTTACCTTAAATTTAACAATTTAAGATATGGCTAGTCCCTCAGGCTCACCTCATAGAAAGTTTTGGATGCACTTGGTCATGACTGTAGCCTGAGAAGCACCTGGAACAAGACAGCCACTGGTTCTCCATTGCCTGGAGTTTGTGTCCCATGGACATGGAGATACTGTTGTTCCTCCACTGCTAGCCCCTTGGCTATATATCCCTTTCTTAGTCCCATCACTTTCTCATCTGTAGCGTTCATGCTCCATTTTTTTCCTTCATCATCTGCTGAAGGCCCTTCTTTGGGTCCATATGCTCCTGCCTCTCCCGAAATGCTTCTCTTGTTCCTGTGGGGCCCACTCTTCCTCAGGAACATGAGCTTCTCTTCTGGTCCTGAATGTGTTCCATTTCCTCCTGCTGCGTTTGCCTCTCCTGGTGGCCCTTGGAGCTGTTCTTTCTCCTGCCTGGCTTCCCCCGTTTCTAGCCATCGGGATTCTTCCTCCCTGAGGGTCCCCTCTTCAGCCGCCTTCGAGCCACTTCCTCTGACCTTCGCCTTGTGAGCGACCCCCTCTGCCTTCTCTCTGGTTCCTTCTTCTCGGCTGCTCTCCTCTCAGCTAGCAGCCTTTTGTCCCTGCAGAGGCTTTAGTAGAAGTGGGGCAGCAAAACTACATTGTCAGCATAAGAAGCTATTTTTTAATGTAAGCAAGAAAGCAAAAGGGAAGTAATAAGCTTAATAACCTGGGAAGCTGCAGCAGGCATCAGAGCAGCATTCCATCCAGTTTGCTGGCAAACGATAGTGCAAATAGACGCATTCACACACTCCAGGGGATTGCTGCAGAGGAGGCTTAATCCTCCGAACAAGAACAGACAGGAGCCCCGGCCCGTGTGGTTCAGTGGGTAGAGCATCTGGCTGCACCTTGAAGGGTCACAGGTTCGATTCCTGGTCAAGGGCATGTACCTGGGTTGCAGGTTTGATCCTCAGCTCTGATCAGGGTGCATGTGGGAGGCAACCAATAGATGTGTCTCTCTCACATCAATCTCTCTCTCTCCTCCCTCCTTCTTCCCTTCTATTCTCTCTAAAAATCAATGGAAAAAATATCCATGAGTGAAGATTAACCACTAGAACAAAAAAAAAGAACAGACAAGAAAGTCTCCCTGCATCAAATTCCCAGAGGAGGGAGGAGGGGAAATTCCTCTGCTGGCACATGTGCAGTAGAAAGCAGATGATTATAGGGGAGCTTTTGGGCATGTGCAGTGAGCCACGGTGATGACAGAGAGGGGTAGCCCCTAGCCTAGAAAAAACTGGAAATGTAATCCAATTGGAAAGAGGGCATGGAACCCCAATAGATCCAGGAAAAGGATTTGCTGGGAGGAGATCTCGAACCAGACCCGGGAAAATCCAGAAAGTTGGGCTGGATAGTTTGAATGGGACTTTGTCTTTTACGTGAGCCAAGAAATTATATGAAGGATTAACAGGAGCCTTGTGGTAGTGCTTCTAGTGCCTGCCCACCCTCTACATCCCTAAGGGTGTATTAATTTCCCTTAAACCAAAAAAAATTCTTACCATCACATTTAAACTTCTCCAAACATGTGCCCTTAAAATTCTTTTCTCACAGCACCACGAAAGAACTTGTTTTCACCAGTAACATTATGATCTGGCTGTGTGACCAAGATTGGGGCTGTGGCTGTGGCTAAAATAGTAGGGTTGTCTCTGGGTGACAACCTTAAGTTTCTTTTGTCTTCATTATAGATACTCTGCCCTTTAGAAAGGGCTCACTGGCAATTTTCTTCATATTTTTCTCTCAGTTTTCTTTGTCAAGCAATGGATCTCACTTCTCTCTTTGCAGGGCAGATACCTGGGTCTGAGGCTAGGCCTAAGGGGCACAATTTTGGATGACCTCAGAGCCAGAAGAAAGCCGGGAGGAAGTTGGTCTGGGTATACCAGGCAAAGGAGGAAAAGACTTGGACAGAAGCCAGGGATGGGAGGGCCCAAGTGATTTAACTTTGGGATTAGGTGGGATTCAATAGAGCCCATCTGATGCCAAATGTAATGTACAATAGAAGGTCACATATTTTCCCTCTCTCTCTCTTATCTCTCTGAATTCTCCTGCTCACAGAGTCCTCTGGTCCTGTTACAAATAATTTATTCACTTTGTAGGACATAATGTAAATATCACTGTGAGATGCTGCATCTTTGGACAAGGCTGCTGTGCATTTATTTCTGGTTAGGAACCAATATGTGAGCATCAGGAATATATTAAACCAAAGGAGGAATGTGTGGGGTCAAGGAGTCAGAAGTGATCCAAGGAAGGATAGCCAATATTCCACAGCAGCTGGTGATTTTTTCCTAATCTCTCTTCTTTGAAAATTAGCCTGTACTACATTAAATTTTCTTATAAAGTTTTTATGAAGACTGAAGCTAATGTCTCTTAGAACAGTGCCCAGCATGTAGTAAAATGTTAAAAAAATGTTACCTATTAATACTTTTTAAGGGTGTCCTACTAATTACTGTGAGAAAACAGAAAATCACAAGTAGTATGAAAAAATATGGAAATTTAATAATTTCTTACAGAAGAGATTTTGGGGACTATAGTTCTTTACTTGTACTAAAATGGCAGTTGGAAGCTTATGAATTTCTGCTCTAGGCTTTTATTAATGAAGATGAGATTTCAGGATCCACACCTATCACCTATATGGCACCTTTTACTGTTTCAAGGGGGTAGTTTGGATTTCTGAGACCTTCCATCTAAACAGTACCTTTTCACTAAATCTGGCATGAGCTCAAGAATGAATTACACAGTTGAGTAATAACTTACTTGAACTGAGCACTGTGTTGAAATTCAAAAATAACCCAGAAACAACTTAAATATTTAAAAATATTTTTTAAAATTTGCTTTTTTGTTCTCTTGCATAACTTTTCCCCTTCCTTTTTGGGGTGTGTGTTTACACTACTGCTAATAGATGCTTTTTGCGTAAATCAAAAGAAAAATGCGTTAGAAGTTTGCCGTAGATTAAGTGTTCCTTCCTTCAGTGACATGAAATAAACTGTCATTCAAAAAGTCTTTTTAGATTTTGTTTTCAGCCAATTCAATTCAATTAAAAAATGTATGTTTAGTTCCTATGAAATGTCAAGCACTGAACCAGATGCTATTCAGCCCTTGTATTGAGTATTACATTAAAGAACTGGTTTCAATGTGAAGAATATGCTTATAACTTGGCAAATATTTGCTTCTCTGCCTTGTATGTAGCTTAAAACATAGTTGTACTGTTACTTGTAAAATAAAGTTCAAATTGAGTCCATATGATTTCATACTGAAAATAAATGTATCATTTGCCCTTTATCTCAAGACATGGCAGTGAGCACTTTGTTATAAAATAAATAATCCCGTATTAAATATTAAACCATCATTTTTGCTTTTTGACTGCATTATAGCACCTATAGATTGAACACTCCAAATAATAAAACATTAACAATAGAAACCCTTGTTATTGAGCTAATGGGTAGAGTAAGACTTATGGTAGAAGACATTGGCATATTCTATTTGTTTTTATTGAAAATGAGTGTTATTTATTACTCGAATTCTTAAGACCTTCCTTTGGGTGAGAGCTATAAATAGAGCAAATAAAATTCCAGGTAGCCCTGACTCTTAAAGATTTTACAGTTCATTTTTCATCTCATTCTGGCCTGCAGAGCAGAGCCAGGTTGAAGCCTAGAAAGGTACACCACACAGACTCTAGCTTCAAGGGATCAGGTGGAGCAACAAAAGAAAAGCAACTTTCAGAAATTACATTCACCTAAAATCTTAGACTCACTGTAAACTTTAGACTGCCAATAAGAAACCTGAGTATGTTTCAAAACTGCATCAGCTTAGAGGAGAAAGTAGTGGTCATCACATCTTTTATAAAGACTTATAACAATGTGTTTTTTTAAAAAACATGTATATAATTAGCACATACATCATACACCTGCTATTACTAAACCATGAACACCAGGCAAAGGGAAGAACTCATCCCCAAGTCTTTGGATGCTGATTGTAGTTCTACTTTAAAACTGATCATGTCAACTGAAGAAAACCTGCTAACTAAGGCAAAATCTCAATTTCCACCCAGACTGAGAGTGAAATGCTGACTGAGATCTAGAAGATAATCTGCCCAGTTTTGAAATCCAAGTACTTGGACTCCTACCATGAGAAATAATAACTAAGTAATCAAGTAGATGCTTTGTTTTCCCAGCAGAGTAAACATGACCCAGTTTTAGCAAGTTGGCTAAAAGCAGTTCTTATTTTACAAAAGATTAAGTAAGTTTATAGAGAAACATACACACACATACACACATACACACACACACACCCCAGTTATAAAATTTCTTGACCAGGTGGTTTAGAGAAATTTTAAACTAAAGATCTGAATCAACTCCCATCTCTTTTCAGGTTCAAAATCAATAGGTTCTTTGGCTGAGGCTATGGCTGAAAGGTACTCAGACATATTTTTCAATAAAGTCTGTTTGTTTCAGACTTTATTGAAAAATTTATAACAATAAATGTTATTTATTAATTTATTAACTCAAGCATATATCTTAAAGGTTTGCAACACAGATGTTAAGGCACAGATTCTGGGGCCCCACTCTAAGTTCAGATCTCAGCTCTTCCAGGCCTAGCTGTGTGACCTTAAACCAATTTCTTAACCTCTCTGGGCCCCAAGTTTCTTACATCTGAAACAAAGAAGCTAGTAGTATGTATTTTATACAAAATTATATAAGTGAATGATGCAATGAGCACTCTTTAAGTGTTAGTTATTATTAGTAATGTGTACTAGGCATTAATTAGATCTAGGGCAAAATGATTGACTACATAGAGATAGCATTGTAATAGAGACACAGTTTAAACAAACACTAGTAAGATGCAGGTGATGATAATTGCCCTAAAGATTAAGTAAGGATGAGTATATAATGTGTGTGTTGTTGCAGTGAGGGGGGAGTTATGGGACCAGGTTATCCAGAGTAAGGATTGAAGGCCTTTCTGGAAAGATGATATTTGAAAGAGACATAAATGGAGAAAGTGATTCTCAGGTAAGAATACTATTTTATTTCTTCCCCTTCTCCTGGTCCTTGCCCAGCTTGTACCATATTTATTTTTGAAAGATTGATTTCTCAGTTGGTTATTATCATAAATTGAATAAAGTTTTATAGGTTTCAATTGAATATGCTCAAATCATATTTGGAAACTCAACAGAAAATGTATGTGAACTTTGTCATCTAATAATAAAGAATGGAGAGCCATCATTTTCTTGATATCACAAGCATGAAATCATTAAAACATATTGAGTAATATCTGTTTATAGAATCTCACCAAAAGTAAAAAATATTTGTGAAGACTTGCTGATGGAAGGAGAGTCCATTAGAGCTGGAATGGTGACCCAGTTTCCCCGCGAGGGACATGAGTAACAGTTTCATATAGTCAAGAGCACTGGTCATGAGGACCTGGATTCTGTGTCTTAATTGTTGCAAAAATTAAGTAAAATTAGTGTTGTGAAAGCACTTTACATATTATAACATTTTCTGTATACAAGTTATTTTTTTTAAAAGATGAAGACTAATTATTCTCACTTATAAAATGAAGGGGAAACAGCAGCTAGAAACACTTTCATTTCATGCACCATTCAAGCTTAAGATAAATTATCATAATGCCCTGCAGGTGAAGAAAATGTATAGTTTTTTATAAAATGTAAAATAAATATCTCTTTTGTGTTCTTTCTCTTGGCCAGAAAAAAACTCACAGTTGAAGGAGTAAAGTGTTCCCTGTAATTTCCTCTCTGAATCATTTTTGTTTTACTCCTAAATCCTAGATAAAGCTGTAACCACGACAGGATATATTAGCCACTGAAATCTGAACAGAAGGGCAATTCCTAATCAAATTGGCACTAATTTCTTTCAGTACAAATTATCATCATTCACAGCAAATTTGCTATCAGTGAGCTGTGCCAACTTGAGGTACGGTGCTCAGAATGATCATCTCCACCCATCAATACAACAGATCAAATCATTTTTAACAGCCACATCTTTTTTTTCTCCCCATTTTTTATGATGACCAATAAGATAGAATGTTATCCCCCCATTTATTCCAACTTTGTTCCACTTAAAAGAAAACAACCATAAATCAATCTATATTTCTTTATAATATTTCTTATTGAAATAAATTTGGGTAAAATGAAAATTTAAAAATGCATATTGCAGATATTCCACTGATATTCAGAAATGTATTTGATTACTTATCTGTTGGGTATTTATAATATTACCTAGCCTAACATTTTATATCCAAGAAGATTTATGTGTGTATTAGTCAGACTACATATGGATTTATATGTTTCCCACTGCTATGCTACTTTATAGAAATTGTACAGACTTCCAGGTGTCATCATAATATTTATATATAGTTCTCTTATTCATCATTTACACTGTTGCAGTTTACTATGCCATCTGCTCAAAATATACATTTTTATAGTTTTAATAATGCCATCATCTAAATAGCTTGCCAAATTGCAAATATAGCTAAAATATCCCAGAAAGATAAGTACAGTAGGCAGTGGTCTATGGTTCTGCAGTCTTACACCCCTCTGCATTTAATTACCTTTTGTTGTTGCTTAGGTGTAGAGCAATACTGTGCAAACTTGTGGCTAGCAAGTTTTCATAATTATGGCTTTATTATTTCAATTTTGTAGTATGAACCACAACAAGATAAAAGAGTTCATCTGAAAACAACCATCTTTACCAGTAAAAAGTGTTAATTACAACATAAATGATGCCAGTGAAAATATTGGAAAATTTCAGGTTTAATTAGGTCTGCTACAGAAACAGAGCTGTCACAAAACTTGGCATTTTGGGTGTTTTAACTCCCGTATGAGTTCTTTTCTTTAAGAGGATCACATATAGAGAGTGACAAAATGAACATGTCATTTGTCAAAAACATATTGTTCAAGTACGTACCCAAGCAAAGTGGAATATCCACTCACAATATGTTATAGTGACAAAATGTTTTCAACCGAGGTTTCCACAGAGATACATATTCACTCCTTATGAATTGTTGCTTTCTCTTTCACTTTCTATAGATATGATGAGAGTCTAAGCTTATCTAGATTAAAAAAACAATTCCTCAGATATATTTTGAAGAATTGTGCCTTCCATATATTACTTATCTAGGTTCAATAATCTTGAGACTTGGAAATAACCATAACCAAAAAAGTAGGATATATTATAAACCCAATGGGATCACAGAAGCAAAGCTTCAATACTGCAAAACAGTACTCTTCCTGCCAATAATAAGATCTTAATTGCTACAATTTTTAAAAAAGAGTCACTTTTTATTAAAAATTGAACCCCCTGTTGTGTGAATCATTCTACTAACTCTTTCCATAACACTCAGAAATTTATAATGCCTAAGGATGATACAAAATGACTACTTGCAACTGTAAATGCATGGTTTTTGGTGACAGTTTCAAATAACCAAATTGATATATTAATTAATAAGTTAAATTATAAAAGCCCTAAATAAAGATTGAGAAAAAGGAGAAATTGGAATATGATTGAATATTTTTTTAAAATATTGGGATTTATTTTGTTTTTATTTCTAACAACGAAGCAGTTTTAGCATAAAAAATATTGTGTGACTCTCACCCCCACAACTGGAACATTCAGTGGGAGCGATGCCAACAATTAAATGAATAACCAGCAGGATTCCCCAAACAAAGCCAATGAAGTGATGAAGGAAGCCTCGTTTGTGACATGGAATCCATGTCTTCACGATGCAAAAGGGAATAAAATGTGGCATATGAACCCTGGTGATAGTTCTTAACTCTAAATTGTCTTTGCTATATTGTATAATAATATTAGCCTTGGAAAAATTGGGTGTTAACAGCCCAAACAAGTAGGTATAGATTATTAAGGCAGTTAGGTGTTCTTTATCCAAATTCTGATATAGGCATTATTAAGGCAGTTAGGTGTTCTTTATCCAAATTCGCTTGAAATCTTCAACTCCTTTCCATTCTCTTCCACTACCCAAATTATAGCTTCTTCATCTTTGCTCTGCACACTAGATTATCCCATTTTCATGTGAAGAAGTAGCCATATTCCTCCCAAAATGACTAAGAGGAATCCTTTATTTTCATCAGAAAAAGGCAGAACTTACCCTGCAAACCCTCCTATATAAGAAGGCATTGGTGTCTGGGGTTGAGGAGAGAAAAATTAGTCTGGATCACCTGCTTTGAGGGGAGTGAACTGTTAAAGGTGGAAGTATCTAAGCTCTCTGACCCCTACACTTTCACTAGTCAGGATGTGATTGAACCCAGGCTTTGCTGCCTACCACAATAAAAGCCAAACTCATGAGACAGGTGCTGGTGAAAAAGGAAAGAGGTTTGTTTGAGTGCCCTCACCTTGAGAAGATGGGGTACTTTTCCCAGTTCTCAAAAACCCATCTTAATATCCTATTAAGGTTTTTATTAGGAGGTAGAAGGAAAGCAGAACAAAGAGATCAGGGGAAGGGGCTGTGGACATGCAGGCAGTGTCCTTGCTGCTCCAGATATAGAATTTCATGGTCAGCGTCTTTGAGTTGGCCATCTATTTTGAATTCCTGTGTCTGAGGTCAGGCTGCTCCTTAGGTCCACACAGGAACTGAAACTGCTGATCCCAGTAAAGTACGCTTAGAAAAGAAACGTCTAACATGTAAACTCTAGTTTTGAGAGGAAAAATCAGGTTAGAGTAACAAACTGTGCTTAACATTTATTAAGATTAGTATGGGTAGCTTCATGTAAGTATAGTGTATTCATTCCCTGTTACAAGGGAAAATTATGCTCAAATAAATTCACTAAGCAATATTAGAAATCCCTGAAAGATGAGGAGACTGGACTCCTTGCCTCAAGCTGGATGCTTTTTGAGTTGCAGTCTGCAAGCTTACTCAAATTGCAGCAGAGAGGGACAAACAGGGTGAAGGAATTCTTGAACAAGCTTGATAACTCTCCTTGGAATTTAGGGATGTGAGCAAATTTAGAGAATGGTTCATATTTCTTATCAGGATACTTCAAAGCTGAGAAGGTTTCAGGGAAAAATTTCCCCCAGTTGTTCGTAACTTGGTGTAGAGTACCTGGAAGGGAAAAAAAATGCCTTTCTCATACTATGCTTTTAAAAAGAACTTAGCAACTGACATGTTTCTACAGGAAGGAGCACAGTGGATAAAGGATGAAGCAGAGTTTGAACTTTCTTGGTGACAGCTGAGTAAAGCAACATACTATTCATGGAGTGCTTCAGAGTTGGACCATTTTCAGGTGACAGAGGAAGTTACCATTCTCTGAGTGAGTACTCAATTCTGAATGGGATTGAAATGAGGGTGAATTATCCCAAGAAAATCTCACGCAGTCTTGAGATTTTCCATATTGGTAAACCACCATATTGGTAGAGGCCATGAGATGAGACCAAGATATTCGTAGAGCCCATGAGATGTAGACAAAAACGGAGCCAATGTGAGACCAGAAATGTCATCTCAATCCAGACTAGGAATGTAAGCAGATAGCTCCCTACTGTCTTTTCTCCCTCTAACCACCATCCAACAGCAGAAGGTTTAGGCCTCGTAAAGTAAGAAATTGTTTTCATCTCAAAACCAGACTAAGCCAAGATAGGCTCTCTACTGTAGCCTCATGGACTGGAAAGAAGAATTAAATCAGGCCATGCTATCTCCCCACTCTAGGTCTTCTTCAGCCATCAATGGCTCATTTTTATATATGGCACGCACCTCTACATAACTTGTTGAACTGGCCATATTAGTATGTGTGTGTATATTAGGAGTCAAGTACCATACTAAGTTATTTATATTCACTTCATTCTTATCATTTAATGAGGTAGCTGCTATTTGTATGTCCATTTTAGAGCTGAGACAACTGTGTAGAAGCAAAGTTATATTTGAAACAAGTCTGATTTGCTCATTTCTAATGACTCTTCCATGATTTCCCATTGCTCTTAGGAACAGGTTCTAAATCCCCACAAAGACTTAGAGGTTCTTTCATAATCACTATTCTTCTTTTCTCTATGACTCAAAAAATGCTACCCCATCTTAATTTGCTTTTTTTTTTTTAATTCTAAAAATATGGCACAAATATTTAAAGTAAACCCAGGTACATTTATTTTACCATGTACAAAAAAAGAATACAAAATTTATGACACAGTAGGAAGAATGATTCCTTTTTAATCCTGTGATCATGCGAGAGACAGTAGAGGTCAAGGCATGAGCAGAAATATTTGTATGCTTAAAGACATCTGAGCAGTAAAGAAAGGGACAATGACAAAGTGTCATCGGAAACCATTAAGGATTATTAATTCTTTTTTTGGATGAGATAATGAGATCCTCTTAGGAATCTAAATGAATATGCATGAAATAGGTTACAAAGGGAATGTCATCTGTTTTTAAAAGTTCTTACCTAAATTACAACCAAGATTAGTAAAAGTTTTTTTAAATAATAAGTGTTTCTAATTTTATATTCTAACTTGTCATATTTAGATTTAATCAAGTAAATAGCATATGTCAGTTCCATTCAAGCTTTTTCTTTTGGTTCAGGATCAAATTTCTTCTTCTGTTTCATTAAAAATAATTTCCCTGTTTCAGTAAAAGTTCTTTTTAAATAATCTGAACCACATATCCTCAAACAAAAATGTATGAGAAATTTTCAAAATAACAAGCATGTATTATATACAGTCTTTTGATTTTCTTTTGTTTCACTGTTTATATATATATGTGTGTGTGTGTGTGTGTGTGTGTGTATTCAACCAGGTGGAAATTGTTGAAGCATAGATGATTCACAAATTACTGACTATGTTTTGAGCCCTAACCTATGCCAGATTCCTTGGCATAAGGAGATGACAGTCAGTGCAACAGATGGACATTGATCACATAATTAGAGTGCAAACTGGTGAGTGTGGTAATGAGTCTTATGCAGAGATCTAGAAACACACAAACTCCAGCTGAATCAAACTGCCCACAGATTTAACAAAAACCCTGTTCTTTCTATTAATATAATAGTAAACAGTTTAGTAGATTTAATAATTAGCCAAATGGTTTGCTTTTACTGAATAGAGAATTGTGTGTAAAAACCCCAATTTTTTTAAAAAAGTGCAAAAAACTTGAAAATGAACAACGCATTCTGAGTATTCCCTTAAATGACTTAGTGCTTTGGTTAGCCTGAATAACTTTCTGCACAATATTTGACTGAAAACAGAAAGAAAGAAGCTGAAGCTTTTATTGCTCTAAATAATGTTGCTTAATATAACAGATTCCAGATTACAGTGTGTGTGCATGTATGTGTGTGTGAGTGTGTAATATCTATATATGATCCAGATACTTTTATAGAATGCTCTCTTATTGCAGCTATATCTAAAAAATGTTGTTTATGTTACTGTTAGTTTTTACTTTCTGCACATCCATAAATTGTGTAGTGTGTAAAAGAACTTTTCTTGTTATATATCCTCACAAGTTTTGTCTTAAGTCATCATGTAGGCTTTATCACCATGATGTTTAATGGTAATTATTTTAGTCATGGGTCAAAATCAGTATTTTCTTTTTCTTCCTTTATTGAATGTATTGGGGTGACATTGGTTAATAAAATTATACAGGTTTCAGGTGCACAATTCTATGACACACATCTGTATATTGCATTGTGTGCTCACCACCTGAAATCAAATCACCTTCCATCGTCTTTGTACCCCTATCCCTCTTCTACCTCCTCCCACCGCCCTTTCTTTCTGATAATCACCATACTTTTGTCTGTGGCTATGAGGTTGTTTTTTGCTTAAACCCTTCGCATTTTTCACCCAGTTCCACAGCCCCCCTCACCTCTACAACTTTCAGTCTGTTCTTTGTATCTATGAGTCTGTTTTTATTTTGATTGTTTATTTTTTTCAATAGATTCCACCTATAAGTGAAATCATATGGTACTTGTCTTTCTCTGACTGGCTTCTTTTACTTGGCATAACACTCTCCAGGTCTATCCATGCTATTGCAAAATATGATTTCCTTTTTTTTTTTTTTTTTAACCACTAAGTATATTTCATTGTTTAAATTAATGCTGATTGGTACTTGCCCTATTGTAAATAATGCTGCAGTGGACATAGGGGTGGATATATACTTTTGAATCAGTGTTTTGGAATTCTTCGGATATATTCCCAGAAGTGGAATCTCTGGATCATATGGCAGTTCCTTTTCTAATTTTTTGAGGAAACTCCATACTGCTTTCCACAGTGGCTGCACCAGTCTGCATTCCCGCCAGCAGTTCATGAGGGTTCCCTTTTCTGCACATCCTTGCCAGCACTTATTTTGTTGATTTATTGATGATAACTATTCTGACAGGTGTGAGATGATATCTCATTGTGTTTTTTTCAATATAAAGATGATTTTTTATTGTTGACACTATTTCAGATGTCCCATTTCCCCCCTCTTTCACCCACCTCTACCCAGGATTCCCCCTGGCCTTCACCACACTGTCGTCTGTGTGCATGAGCTGTACATATGTTTTCTTTGACTATTAATTTGCATTACTCTGATGGTTAGTGAGTGATCTTGAGCACCTTTTCATATGTTCATTGGCCATCTGTATATCCTCTTTAGAGAACTGTCTATTCAGGTCCTTTGCCTACTTTTTAATTTGATTTTTAAAAATTTCTTATTGTTGATTTGCATAAGTTCTTTATAAATTTTGCATATTAACCCCTTATACGTTGGCAAATATATTCTCCCATTCAGTGGGTTGTCTTTTCATTTTGTTGATGGTTTCCTTTTCTGTGCAAACCTTCTTGGTTTGATGTAGCCCCATTTGTTTATTTTTTTCTTTTGTTTCCCCTGTGCAAATGATATATTACAAAAAAATATTGCTAAGAGAAATGTCAGAGATTTTTACTGCCTAGGTTTTCTTCTAAGATTTTTATGGTTTTGAGTCTTACATTTCAATCTTTAATCTATTTTGAATTTATTATTGTATGTGGTATAAGAAGGAGGTCCAGTTTCATTTTTTTGCAAGTATCTAATTTTCCCATCACCATTTATTGAATAGGCTATACTGTGTTTACTCCATTGTATGTTCTTGCCTCCTTTGATAAATATTAATTGACCATAAAAGCAGGAGTTTATTTCTGGGCTCTCTATTCTGTGCCATTGATCTATATGTTAGTTTTTATGACAGTACCATGCTGTATTGGTTATTATGGCCTTATAGTATAGTTTGATTTAAGGTAGTAAGATTCCTCCAAATTGTTCTTTCTCAAGATTGCTGTGGCTATTCGGGGTCCTTTGTGGTTCCATATAAATATTTGGAATAGTTATTCTAGTTCTATGAAATTCATCATTGGTATCTTGATAGGAATTGCATTGAATCTATAGATTGCTTTGGGTAGTATGGATATTCTAATGATGTTGAATCCTCTAATCCATGAAAATTGTATATGCTTCCACTTATTTGCATTTTTTTCAATTTCTTTCTTCAGTGTCTTACAATTTTTCTGAGTGCAAGTCTTTTACATCCTTGATTAAATTTATTTCTAGGTTTTTTTTGATGCAATTGTAAATGGGAATTCTTTTCTTAGTTTCCCTTTCTGATAGCTCATTATTGGTATATAAAAATGAAACTGATTTCTGAATATTTATTTTGTATCCTGGTTCTTTGCTGAATTCATTTATCAGCTCTAGTAATTTTTTTTGTTAAGATCTTTAGGGTACTCTATATAGTATCATGTTATCTGCAAATAATGACAGTTTTACTTCTTTCTTTCTAAATTAGATGCCTTTTATTTCTTCTTCTTGTCTGCTGTGTCTAGGACTTCCAGTACTATGTTGAATAAGAGTGGTGAAAATGGGCATGCCTGTCTTGTTTCCAATCTTAAGGGAAACACTTGTAGTTTTTGCCCATTGAGTATGATGCTCGCTGTGGGTTTGTCATATATGGTCTTCATTATATTAAGGTATGACCCCTCTATTCCCACTTTGGTGAGTCTTTAATCCTAAATGGGTGCCAGATTTTATTAAATGCTTTTTCTGCATCTATTGGTATGATTATATGGTTTTCATCCTTTATTTTGTATGTGTTCTATCACATTTATTGATTTGTGGATATCATATCAACCTTGCCTCTCCAGAATAAATCCCATTGGATTGTGGTGTATGACCTTTGCAATGTATTGCTGGATCCGGTTTGCTTATATTTTGTTGAGGATTTTAGCATCTGTGTTCATCAGGGATATTGGGCTATAATTTTCTTTTGTTTTAGTGTTTTTATCTGGTTTTGGAAATAAGATAATGTTGACCTCATAAAATGAGCTTGGGAGTCTTCCCTCCTCTTAAATTTTTTTGGAATAGTTTGAAAGGATAGGTGTTAGATCGTCTTTAAATATTTGGTAAATAATCACCTGTTAAGTCATTTGTTTCAGGACATCTGTTTGTTGAGAGTTTTAAAAATAATTTTATTACTGCTTCAGTTTCATTAACTGTAATCTGTCTATTCAGAGTTTGTGATTCTTCCTGATTCAGTGTTGAAAGATTGTATGTTTCTAGGAATTTTATCCAATTAGTTGGCATATAGATGTTCACAGTATTTCTTACAATGTTTTTTATATTTTTGAGGTCAGTTGTTAATTCTCCTCTTTTATTTTTGATTTTATTTATTTGTGTTCTCACTCAATGAGTCTTGTTAAAAGTTTATCAACCTTGTCTATATTTTCAAAGAACCAGCTCTTGGTGTCATTGATCTTTTGTAATTTTTTTTAGATTTTTAAAAAATTTTTGCTCTGATCTTTATTATTTTCTTTCTTCTACATACTCACTTTGGGCTTTATTTGTTGTCCTTTATCTAGTTCCTTTAAGTGTAAAGTTAGATTGTTTATTTGAGATTTTTCTTGTTTCTTGATGTAGGCCTGCAATGCTATGATTTTCCTTTTAGAAATGCTTTTTCTGCATTTCATAGATTTTGGGTTGTTGTTTTCTTTTCATTTGTTTCAAGGTATCTTTTAAGTTTTTTCTTTATCTCACTGTTAACCCACTCATTGTTTAGTAACATGTTATTTAACCTTCATGTTTTTGTGTGTTTTTTAGTTTTTTCTTGTGATAGATTTCTAGTTCCACACCATTAATGTCAGAGAAGATGCTTGATATGACTTCAGTCTTCTTACATTTATTGAGACTTGCTTTATGTCTTAAGATGTGGCCTATCCTGGAAAATGTTCTGTGTGCACTTGAAAAGAATGTATATTCTTCTGCTGTAGGGTGAAATGTTCTGAGGATATCTATTAAATCCATCTGATCTATTCTGTCATTTAAGGCTGCTATTTCCTTGTTGATTCTCTATCTCAAAGATCTATCCATTGATGTCAATGGGGTGTTAAAGCTACCTACTGTGACTGTATTACTGTCAATATCTCCCATTATGTCCATCAAGATTTGTTGCCAGACTCGCCATGGCTCAGTGGTTGAGCATCAACCTAAGATCCAGGAGGTCACAGTTCAATTCCCAGTCAGGGCACATGCCTATGTTGTGGGCTCAATCCCCAGTCAGGGGTGTGCAGTAGGCAGCTGATCAATGACTCTCATCACTGATGTTTCTTTCTCTCTCTCTCTCTTTCTCTCTCTCTCTCGCTTCCCCTCTCTGAAATCAATAAAGATATATTTATTAAAAAAATTTGCTTTACATATTTAGGTGCTTCTATGTTGGGTGCATAAATGTTTATAAGGGTTATATTTTCCTGTTGAATTGCTCCCGTTGTCATTATGTAGTGTCCTTCTTTTTCTCCTACTATAGCTTTTGTTCTAAAGCCTCTTTTGTCAGATATAAGTATTGTTACCACAACTTTTTTCTTCTTTTCCATTTGCATGAAATATCCTTTTCCATCTTTTTACTTTTAGTCTGTGTCTATCTTTTCTTCTGAGGTGAGTCTCTTATAGAGAGTATAATATACACAGGTCTTGTTTATCTGTCCATTCTGCTAACTATATCTTTTGATTTGAGCATTTAAGCTACTTACATTTATATTGATTATTGATGAGTATGTATTTATTACTATTTTATTCTTTATAACTGTGTTCCTGTTATTTTTTCCCTCTCTTCATCTTTTTCTTAAAGAAGACACTTTAACATTTTTTCTAATACTTGTTTGTTGGTTATGAACTCCTTCAGCTTTTTCTTGTTTGGGAACTTTTTTATTTCTTTGATTTTAAATGATAAACTTGCTGGGTAAAATGGTCTTGGTTGTAGGTCTTTGCTTTTCATCACTTTGAATATTTCGTGCCAATCCCTTCTGGCCTAAAATATTTCTGTTGAGAAATCAGCTGACAGTCTATGCTAGCTTGCTTTTAGGTAACTAACTTTCTTTCTCCTGCTACTTTTAAGGTTTTCTCTTTGTCTTTAAACTTTGGCTTTTTTTTTTTTTTAATACTCATCCAAGGATATTTCTTCCATTCCTTTTCTGAATGGAGAGGGGAGAGAGAGAGAGAAAGAGAGAGAGAAAGATCCATATGAGAGAGAGACAGCAATTGGTTGCCTCCCGAATGCACCCCAACTGGGGCTGGATATTGAGCCTGCAACAGAGGTATGTGCCCTTGGCCAGAACTGAACCCAGACCCTTCAGTCTGCAGGCTCTAACCACTGAGCCAAACCAATGAGGCCTAACCTTTGGCATTTTCATTATGATGTGTCTTAATGTGAGTCTTACTGGGTTCATCTTCTTTGGGATTCTCTGTGCTTCCTGGACTTGTGTGTCTTTTTCTTTCACCAGGTTAGAGAGTTTTTCCGTGATTACTTTGTTTTTGTTGTTAATCCTCACCAGAGGATATTTTTCCCATTGACCTTTTAAGGGAGAGTGGAAGGGAGATTAGAAGGAGAGGAAGAAAAAGAGAAAAACATCTGTGTGAAAGTGACATATTGATTGGTTACCTCCACATGTGGCTGGGGTGGGGATCCTGCATCAGAGGTATGGTACCTGCCCTTGACCAGGGATTGAACCTGAGACCCTCAGGTGCACAGACTGATGCTCTAAGCTCTGAGCCACACCAGCCAGGGCTTCAGTGATTACTTCTTGAAATAGGTTCTCCATTCCTTGTCCTCTCTCTTCTCCTCCTGGTGCCCCTATGATATGAACGTTTTTGCACTTCATGTTATCCTCATTTTAAAATTCTTTTTTTTTTCTTTCTGCTCTGATTGAGTGTTTTCTGCTACCTTGTCTTCCAAAATGCTGATTTGATCCTCTGCTTCACCCAACCTATGGTTTATACCTTCTTAAGTGTTCCTCATTTAAGATATCGTATTCTTCATTTCTGTTTTTTAATGGTTTTTAATGTCCTTTTCATGCTGTCGTAGTTCTCACTAAGTTTCTTGAACATCCTTATAACTATTTATTTTCAACTTTATATCTGCAAATTGCTTGCCTGCATTTCAGTTAGCTCTTTTTTAATGGAGATTTCTCCTGTTCTTTCATTTGAGGTATGTTTCTTTGTCTCCCCATTTTGGTTTCCTCTTTGTGTTTGTTTCTAAGTATTAGGTAGATCTATTATAACACCTAGGCTTGGTAGATTGGCCTGACATAGTAGGTGTCCTGTGAGACTGAGTGGCACAACCTTCTTTGTCACCTGAGCTTGGTGCATCAGGAATGTCCCTTGTGTGTTATGTGGACTCTCCTATTGTAATTAAGTCTTGATTTCTATTGGTCTGTTCATGTGAGGTGTCAAACCTCAGGTTTCATGTGAGGATCAACCCTGACCACAGTGTACAAGCTGCTGTGGAGATGCTGACCACAAAGAGCAGAATTCACTTCAGTTGGATCAGGTGCTTGTCAACATCTACCTTTGGATATGCTGCTTGTGCAGTTAATTTGATTCTGCTCTGATGCTGTTTGAATCAAGCCACTGAGTGTGTTGTTTCTGGGCCTCTTGGGAGCAACTCTGGTGCAGGCTAATGTCAGACACTGCTTGCGACTAACCCTGAGCAACCTGTTTTGAGTTACAAAGTTATTAGCAGTTTGTGGCTGCCTCTGATGGGTCTGGGTGTGTGGGGGGAGGACCAGGGTTGTATCAAGGCTAGCTTTTAAGAACACTGGGCTCAGTGCAGGTTAGTAAAACCCCAAGGCACCCCAAGATTCATTTCCATCTACCCCTGCTTGTTGGTTGCTTTTTAGGCTAGGTCACTGAAAAATCCTTTTGTGGCACTTGAGTTGCATGATGTAGGTTCTCAGTGAGTCACCAGGTAGGAGCAAGTGGTGTTCACTGGATTAATGCAGGGTCAAACCAGTGCCAGTGCTGGGTCTGAAGCCACTCAGCAAATGTCCCAGGGTATACCAAGTCTAGCTGCTACCCTCTGAGTGCTCCCACACCTCAGGGAATCTTCATGGTGAGGCCAACAGAGTTTATCAAGCCCAAAAAGACTGAGGTCTGGCTGTGTGAAGGGTGGGGTTCTACACTGGTCAGGTGTATGAGGAAAAAATATCCTTTCTCCTAGAACCACGCAACTCAGTCTTTTCCAGATTCTTCCTGGAGCCCGATCTCAGCAAGGAGGTGGGGTGAGGGCACCAGGAGTCAGGAGAATGGGGTTAGTGGATCTCCTGTGAAGGGGATGTTCCTATTAGGTTTGAAGGAAGGTGAAGGGAGTGGCTCCTACCCCAAAGCCACACCAGTCAGTTTGTCCCAGATTCTGCCCAGACATTGACAGGGCAGGGCAGACACCAGTATTCAGGTAGGCTGGGTCACTGAGAGCTGGGAGAGTGGGGTTAGTGGATCTCCTGTGAGGGGATGGTGCCAGTCAGGTTCACAGGAAAGCGAGGGAACATAGTCTCTTCTCCAAAGCTACACAACATGGTCATGACACTCCCTGAATCTACCTGGACTCCTACACCCCAGCCCAGGCAGCTGAAACTTCAGTAGGGCACTAGTTTTGCAGGATGGTGTGACAGAAAATCCAGAGGGTTGGACTTTTATATTTCCCCAGGCTGATGCCATATGGAGAGGTGTGTTCCACCTAAGAAAGTTGGCATCTGTGGTGTGGAGAGAAACTCAGTTCAGGTATCCTGGTGGCTGACCCTTCAGCTCCCTTCTTGGAGCCACAAACCCCAGTCTCTCCTCATGCAACTCTAGTCTGCTCTGCCCTCCCTCTATCTGCTGTGAATAAAATTTTGTGCATTGGCCCTTTAAGAGGGCACATGTGTCTCTAGTGGACTCCTCTCTCTCCTTGGCAGACAGAAACCCCACTGATTTTCTTAGCCAGATGTTATGTGGACACTTATTCCAAGCTATGGTGCTCTGGTCTGTAGAGCCTGGTTTGGGGTTGAGATCTCCTGTTTCTCAAGTGAAATGTTTGCAGCTGAGATATCCTTCTGGAATCTCAGCTGCCTCCCATGGGAGTGGGGCCAGTCCTTTTTGCATCTCTGCCCTTCTTATCAGTCTCAATATGGCATCTTTTGTACATCCTTGGTTATAAGACCTCTTCAGCTAGTGTTCAGTTGGTTATTCAGGTAGATTGCTCTATATTTTAGTTGTAGTTTCAGTTTGGCCTTGGAGGCAGTGAGTGTATCACCCATCTAGTCCATCACCATCTTGGATGCCCTAGCATTTTCTTTTTTTGGAAAATAGTCAAAAACTTTTCTTAGGTTTGTGGATGTTTGAGTGAGCCCTGTAAGACAATCAGAAAGGGCTGATGGGCAAACTGAAAGATCCTTACTAGACTGAACTCACCAGCTTCTGCTCTGTGAATGACCTGAAAATTGCAGGCATCGCTTACACTGTAAACAGCAATTCTGCAGGGGGTTTAAGTGGAATGAAATGTGAAATGTGAAGAGATGACATTTGGGCTGCCCTGCAGGAAAGAAATGATACAACTATGTTGGATTCTGCTATCAGGACCCTATGACCTCTAGAAAAGAATTATGTTTGCTTAGAACAATAGACAAAGAAGACCAACATTATAAAAGGGGAAAATTACCACTGATTTTGCTAAAAAATGAATAGATCAATGAAAATCAGTAAAAGAAAGAGGTTTGTACTTCCAAGGAATCAGCACTGCAGAGCTTTCTAGGAGTGATGGATTTGGCTATGATAATGATGCTACATTATTTAATTCTCACAACAACCTTTTGTTGCGGGTATTGTTATTATTATTTTTTTCAAGTAATGGTAAAAAAACTAGGTTGTAAGAGATTAAGTATCTTGCCCACAATAATACTAGCAATTAAGGTCAACACAGAATGTCAAATCCAGGGAGGACTTTCAAACCTGTGATCTTACTCAATATTAAACAATAACAGTAGTTTGACATAAAATCTAGGGCTTTGATATCAATACCTTCATTAAACAGGAAGCTCTAGAAAAAGGATTCAGTTTCCAGAAACCAAACCAGTCATTCTCAACTCGAATGGCTTTAACCTCCTTCCAGGGAGCATATAGCAATTTCTGAAGACATTTTTGGTTGCCACAACTGAGAGGAGGCACTACTGGAATCGGGTAAGCATAGGTTAAGGATGCTTCAATATATCTTACAACTCAGAGGACAATAACTCACAGCAAATAATTATCTGGCCCAAAATATCAAGTGCTGAGGTTGAGAATCTTGAACTAAATTATCAGGGCCAATTACATAGCTTGTGGGGTCCAGAACAAAATGAAAATGCAGGCATCAGACCCAAAAGCAGAAATAAAATCTTTTTCCTCATGCTGCCCTCCCCAATTAATGTCATGTTTTCTTGGGCAGGATTGGTGGCTGAACAACTGCAGATCTCCACAGGCATCCAGGGCTCTACCCTGACACTGGGCCCTGACTTCAATTCTCTATTTGCCCAAGATAGGCTCTGACAAGGGAGAAGGGTGGCATGGGTTTCTGGGCGGGGATGAGGGAGTAGGTGCCAGAGAACCCATCCTAAGGAGTAGAGAAACATCAGGAATCAGGTGCACAGTGAGCCAAGGCTCTAAGCCATTGAAATATATGCTTCAATTGTTCCATCAGACTTTACAAACAAAACTTAAGTTCAAAGATGGTTATTAAAATTTTCAAGGTGGCTACCACACTATATACCTAACCTGGGGTCCCCCTCTGAGTCCAGGTCCTTGTGCGTGATTGCATTGCTTTGTCACCCATGAAGTTGGCTCTTTTGACTTGTAATGACAACTGGAAGTGATGAAAGAGGTAACTACATGGCTGGTGCAAGAATCTCAAGAGAGGAAGTTTAAAGGATTATAAAAGAATTGCCTTTTAAATCAAATGGTTTAGAAACTACAGAAGGAAAGCAAAATTTGGGTGTCAAAGTTTGTCCTCATTAAGCACATAGAGTATAACTTCTAGGGACCAAAGATCAATGGAGAGGAGACCAATAATAGAAAGTTAAACTGGGGTGTTAACAAAGTAGGATAGAAGGCAGCAGTCCCTGAAATACATTTAGTAACCAACTGTGAATCTGAGCAGAGACAGTAGAGATTCAGAACAGTTCCAGGAAGGAGTGGGGGCTCTAAGAAGATCTAATCTGAAAGCTGGTTCAGTGATGGCTTTATTAGCCTAAATAATGATAGTTTGGGGCTGAGCTGGGTCATTCCAGGATGCCATCAAAAAACAGGGAAAGCAGGAAAAGGGAAAGAAGTATTTGATTACTTTCGCTTGATTTGATGCTACCAGGTACAAAATGTTAGTGTTAGTAACATACTGCAGTAGACACAATAATGCTCCTCCCCCAAAATGCCCACACCCTGTGACTATGTTACCTTACTGGACAAAAGGGTATTGCAGATGTGATTAAGCTAACAGTCCTTGAGATCAAGAGATTATCCTGAATTATCCAGATGTGCTCAATCTGATCACATGAGTTCTTAAAAGTAGAGAACCACTTTTGGTTGCAGTTGCTCCAAGAGATGCAAAGGGAAAGAATTGCCCTGCTGTTTCTGACTCTGAAGATGGGGAAGGAATCATGAACCAAGGGATCAGGGTCCTTCAAAATTTGAAAGTGCAAAGAAACAGATTCTCCCCTGGGGTCTCCAGAAGGAAGTACAACTCGGTCGACACCATGATTTTCACCACTGAAACTATGTCACACTTCCGCTGTGCAGAACTATAAGATAATAAATTTGTCTTGTTTCAAACCATTGCATTTGTGATAGTTAGTTACGGCAGCAATAGGAAACTCCAACACATGTACTCAGCTTGCATGTTAGACAGGACTGTGAGAGCATGGAGTCAGGAAAAATTAGAGCTGGGATGATGACTGAGAAAATTAAATCTAACACCCTCACTTTAGAAAAAACCTGTTGTTTAAAGAAGATCGTCGGTGTGCCAAAGGTCACACAACCAGATCCCTGTCAGCCAATTCCCTGCCCTTTGTACTGTACTATGTATTTTCTGATAACAAGATTCTTGGGCATGAGGCAAGGATAGATGTATATAGATGCAGTACTCACATTATCAAGAGAAAAGCAATAAAAGCCAGAAAGAGTATAAATAGAAATGAGGGAAAGAAAAGAACCACGAGAGAAGTAAATCTTGTTGGTTCAAACAGGTTCTGGCTAGAACTGGAAACACTTAAAGCATAGAATGCAGGTGGGGAAAAAAGATGAATGGGACCCTAAAATCAGAGGTAAAGCATGAAAAATCAAATGAGACAGGAGGGAGAAGCCCTCGCCTGCGTTTCTGCACCATCTAAATCAGAGTAGCTTCCTTTTTGTAGTTGCTCCCAGAGTCAACGTCTCCTTGATAAACTAGGTGGTGAGTCCATGAGGTGGCCGGTGTTGGGGACCTGCGTATCTCATTAGTCGTGTGAAGGGCAACAGGGGAAGATGTACTTTCCCTCAGAGAAACAGTGCTGCCCTGGAAGAGTAATTCCGCCCGTGTGGCTGACCCAAAATAGACCTTTTCCTCTAACACCAAGTCTCGGAGGAGAGCTGCCTTTCTCACGATATTCTTTATGAGCCTTCTCTCGGTTGGAAATTAAAGAGAAATATGTCAGATACAGAATCTAGGAACAAAGTATAAAACATGACTCTAATAGATTACTAATAGTGAGAGTGCCATTGGAAATACCCAGAAAAGAGCAAATTGTCAGGATTTAAAAGGTCACTGGTATCTTCAATCATGTAAGTCTTGCTCTTATTAGCTATTTAATTTCTTTTGTAGTGAAGCACTCCTGAAAATTCCCATGGTAGACGTTTTCTAAGTGCAGGTTCAGTTTGTACAGAATGACATTCCTATCTGTGCAATTGGTTTTCCACCTCTTATGATTAAACAGCTGTAACACTGGTATGAATAAATGTATAGAATAAGTGGAAAAGTAATAAGAATTCCTATGTTAGATTATTTTGGTGACACATAATAATTGTACCTGAAAAAGTCAATATGCAGACTTTAAAAATACATAAATACATTTGCATATGTCTATCTTGTCAGGTCCTCATTCAGCTACCTCATTTACCATATGCCCCAGGCCTTCCTTTCACTCTCTTTTGTGGCTTCTCTATAAGATGTGTCTGTAGATTTTCCCCCATCCCACAAAAGTGTAGTAGCAGAGACCATGTAATCTAAAAACTCTGTCTGTAATTGCAATACAACATCTAGAAAAATCTGTGCCATCTACTTGGACAGCAAAAGCTTTCTTCTGATGGGCCCCACCCCCATTCTCCCCAGCAGCAAACCTATTCACAGCCAAGAGCTGATAAATCTTAATGTGGTGTTGTCAGCTATTAATCAGATAACAAGCGAATCATCCAATCTCTATTACATTCTAGGAATCAGATTTGATACATAAGTAGAAACCTTCCCTTTTCTTTCCCAGCTCAGCTTCTCCCTTGACTTCCACCAACTGGCTTAGGGTTTTCTGTGATACAAGCATAGAAATGACAAGCTCTTACACAAAGTTGCTTCTTTATGCTCTCTTTGGTAGTTGATTATAGGCCTCCCGTATATTGTTGAACTAGCTGAAGATGTCTTTTATTATTATTACACTTAATCAAAATAAGTGCAGGTTTTCAGTTTTGTGTCTAGATGCTAATGTACTTCTGAGATTAATTTTAGGATAGTGTATTTAATAAAGGATAAATATTATTTAACTGTGTTTTCAAGGATTCTATTAAGTTTGTTCTTTAAATCTGCTCTCAATCTTATCCAGAAAGTGACTAAATCCATATCATTTAGTTATAGTGTTTATTGGACACCATGTCTTTGCCTTAGGATAAGGTAAATATCAGAGTTTAAGGATAGAATTTCAAAGGTGGGAAAGGCAATTTGAAGTTAGGTAAGTTCCCCATCCCCTCTCCCCACCTTCTGAACCCTCTATTACGGGATTATATCCCACTCCCCTACTATCAGAGAATCATTGGCCCACATTTTTACATCATTAGATGTAGTCTTTGCCACAGCCCTGAGGTTAGAATTGTTTTTATTGCAATCTTAAGTTTAGGAACCTAGGTATACAGAGGTTAAGAAATTTCTCTGTAAAAAAAAAAAAAGAATCATTCTTCAAATACATGTCAATGGGACTAGAAAGTCTGTGTACTTACCCATTCTACTGCACAGCTCACAGTCACCCTTTATAAAAACTTAGGATCTTACTCTTAACATGTTTAGATATAACACATAGATTTTGAAACAGGTACCAAAGCAAGATAAATAGCCAAGAGTAAAGAAAAAAATGAGATGATTAAAGAATATATACATATACATATATATATATATATATATATATATATATATATATATATATATATATATATATATATACGGTTTAAAGACAAATTTAGCTCAGATCCTTTCTCTAGTTTTCCTTCTTCACTTGTTCATATCTACTGACGAAGAGGCTATTAAGAGAAAATCTGCTGTTCCTGCTCCCACGGGAAGGTCACTTTGAGGTGCATACATTTTTCCCAAGGCATTGCCAGTGCCAAGGTCTATTCAGGAACACTTTGACTCTCTTCTGTTACCCTCTCTTAGGGATACAGTGTCAAAGAGAGTTCTCTCTACTTACTATGACTTTGGAGCCAGGTAAATTCCCTTACTAGATAATAAGGTAAGCAAATGATTACATTAAAAACAAACCAACAAACAAACAAACAAAAACAAGAGGGAGAGAGAGCAGGCACTATGGAATAAATTACTTAAGCCCCCTGTGGTGGTTAATATTACTTGTCAGCTTGACTGGCCATGGGGTGCCCAGATTGAACATTATTTATGGGTGTTTCCAGATGAGATTAACATTTTAGTCAATGGACTCAGTAAAAGTAGATTGCCCTCCTCAGTATAAGTGGGCATCATCCAATCTACTGAGGGCCTAAAGGCCACTAAGGGCAGAGAAAGAAGTAACTCAAAATTGTATTATATATCTCTATCTATCTTCTATCTATCATCTATCTATCATCTATCATCTATCTATCTATCTATCTCTATCATCTATCTATCTATCATCTATCTATCTATCTATCTATCTATCTATCATCTATCTATCATCTATCTATCTATCTATCTATCTATCATCTATCTATCTATCTATCTATCTATCATCTATCATCTATCTATCATCTATCTATCATCTATCTATCTATCTATCTATCTATCTATCTATCTATCTATCTATCTATCATCTATCTATCATCTATCTATCTATCTATCTATCTATCATCTATCTATCTATCTATCTATCATCTATCATCTATCTATCATCTATCTATCATCTATCTATCTATCTATCTATCTATCTATCTATCTATCTATCTATCTATTATCTATCTATCTATCTATCTATCTATCTATCTATCTATATCATCTATCATCTATCTATCATCTATCTCTATCATCTATCATCTATCTATCTATCTATCTATCTATCATCTATCTATATCATCTATCTATCATCTATCTATCTATCTATCTATCTATCTATCTATCTATCTATCTATCATCTATCATCTATCTCTATCATCTATCTATCTATCTATCATCTATCTATCTATCTATCTATCTATCTATCTATCTATCTATCTATCTATCATCTATCTATCTATCTATCATCTATCATCTATCTATCATCATCATCTATCTATCTATCTATCATCTATTATCTATCTATCTATCTATCTATCTATCTATCTATCATCTATCTATCTATCTATCTATCATCTATCTATCTATCATCTATCTATATCTAATGAGGATTGTATTATTATATTATTTTCTTAAATTTTAATATAAGGAAATACATACATATATATGATAAAATAGACATATATTATAAGGAATTAGTTCACATGATTATAGAAGCTGCTGAGGAGTCCCAAAATTTGCAGTTGACAAGCTGGGATCCCAAGGGAGTTGATAGTATTGTTCCAGTTCAAGTTTAGATCCTTGAGAACCAGGAGAGCTGATGATGGGTGAGGCTGCTCTAGTTTGAAAGCTGACAGGCTCCAGACCCAAGAAGAGCTGATGCTTCAGTTCAGTCTGAGGTAGGAAAAGACCAATGTGTCAGCTCATGTAGCCAGGCAAGAGCAAGGCCCTCTATTTGGAGGAGGTTCCATCTTTTTGTTCTATTCAAGCCTTCAAATGACTGGCTGAGGACCACCCACACTGGAAGAGTGGCAATTTGCTACTCTCAGACTACTAATTTAGATGTTAATCTCATCCAAACACCCTCACAGACACATCCACAATAATCTTTGACCAAATATCTGTTCCAGTCAAATTGACACTTAAAAATAACTGTCACATTGGAAACAACCCAGGTGGGTGTCCATAGATACATAAATGAATACATATATATATGTGTGTATATATATATATATATATATATATATAAAATGGGATATTACTCAGCAATAAATAGGGATAAAATCTTGCTATTTGTGACAACGTGGGTGGACCTGGAGGGTATTATGTTAAGTGAAATAAATCAGGCAAAGAAAGACAAATACCATGTGATTCCACTTATACATGGAATCTAAAAACCAAAATAAATGAACAAACAAAACAAAACAGAAGCAGTCTCATAGAAACAGAGAACAAGCTGATGCTTGCTAAAAAAGAGGGGGTAGGGGGATGGGTAAAAAAATTAATTGCCATGGGTTTGAGTTATATTTTTACCCAAAATTTTCAGTGAAACGCTTTTGACCATGGGAGTAAAAAAAACAAACACCAAAAAACAAAAACAAAACAGCAACAACCAAACACAAAAGAGAGGTTGCATGTAGTTTTCCCCAGTGGTATCATATGGCATAGCTATAGTGCAATAATATAACAGCCAGAAAGTTGTGCAGTCCACAGCTTGTTCAAATTTCACCAGAAGAAAAAAATTAAGCATTACACTTACTAATGGAAATGAAAGATAAATTGATGATCAGTATACTCTGGCACAGAACTACAAAGTGGGCATGATTTGTGGAAGAGAAAACAAATATTTTCCTGAGGAAAATGCCCCTAAGTAATAATGGATTCTTTTTATAACTTCAATTATGTAGTAGTTTGCTTCAGGCTTCACATCTTTCTGGAAATCAGGAAACCTGAACTATATTGATGTATTGATCCAGCAGTCACCTTAGTAGCTATATTTAACATTTCCTTCCACAAGGAAGAAACTGTTTCATTTCCACAGCATCTTGTGAATATATATGTTGTGGAAAACCTGGCTAAACAACCACTTTCTGTTTAAAGATAGGAAGTGCCTTTTAACATGGGTTCAAAATGCCAAAGAGAGATGCTCTCAGTAACAATTCTCCAGCTAAACCTGTGCATTTCACAGACATATGATAATTATCCTTGCACTTAGAGAGACAAGCATTCCTCTTGTAAATTCCTCTGTTTGAAATAATTTCATAGAATCACAATATTTTAGGAAATATGTCTAATTTTGTTATTTTTATAAGGAAAATGAAAAATATATTTATCTGCCCATCCTCAAATTATTAGACATGTGACTATGATAAGATTCAGGGATAATTTCTTTTTGGTCCTAAGTCAGCCTTGTTAGCACAGAGACTCTGAGAAACAGAAGCTGCTGTTTTTATCTGTATCTGATACTGGATTACATGCTTCACTTGTAACTGAGGCCGAGGAAGAAAATTAAGTTCATGATCACATAGAAAGTGAAAAAGTCAGCAACTGCAGCCCAAGTGCTAGATGGCTTTTCTAACCGTGCCTCACATCCTAACTGATCACTGCGAGATTAACTTGGAGTTCCCGGGGAGTCTGACCTGTCTCCTATCTGACCAAAGGTGTGGTCAAGAATCTTATTTAGAGCCTGTTTGGTTTGCTTTTTCTCACAATATCCCAAAATATTTGCTATGCAAAAAGAGGAGCTTGAACATAGAATGTTCAACTAAGAATTTGTTAATATTTAGAGCCCAGAAGACAGAATACTGATTCTGATGAATCAGTTTGAGCATATAGGATGGCCTAGTGCTGCAAACAGTACCTGGCCAAATGTATTCAGGAGAGGTGGAGTCAGAGTTCATAAATATGGATCCTGAAGCCATGCTGCAAATGCTGATTCTGCCACTTTCTGGCTCTTGCTTAATCTCTTTAGGAACTGAATATTGTTAGGTATTACTTAGAAGTAATATTTATTTATGTAAAGCATAAAATGTGCCCAACTTTACTAACTGCAAAGGTGGATAATTTAACTCACCCTTCTGACCACTTCAGTTTCAACCCACTTATGTGTGATGTTCAGGCCAATTGGACCACAGCACAATCAAAAGTTATTTTTACCATTTTTTTTATATGTTCAAATTAACTGGATTTTTCTGTACTTATTTTTTCATATTTGAGGTATCTGTGTGTTAAATAATTACGTATAGTTTAGATAACTGCTGTGATCACAAATTCTATGTGTCTACTAGGTAATACACGGAGGGCTTGGCTATGTCTAATTCATCAGTCATCTGGATTTTTAAAAAAATTGTCTGTCTTTAAAAAACTTGTCTCTTGTGAGTATATACATTGATCTTATAATGAGGTACATTAGTGCCCCCTTATTCAAGATTTTGCTTTCTGCAGTTTTAGTTAACCTTAGTCAACTGCAGTCTGAAAATATTAAATGGAAAATTATAAAAATAAATAACTTGTTAAGTTTTAAATTGCATGCCATTCTGAGTAATATGATGAAATCTCTCACCATCCAGCTCTGTGTCACCTGAGACATGAATCATCCCTTTGTCCAGTGTGCCCACACTGCATATGCCACCCGCAGCCCCTTAGTCACTTAGTACACATCTTGGTTATCAGACCCACAGTCACGGTATCAAGGTGTCACTGTGCTTGTGTTCAAGTGACCCTTATTTTACTTAATAATGGCTCCAAAGCACAAAAGTAGTTCAGATATGCCAAAGAAAAGCTTTAGAGTGCTTCCTCTAAGTGAAAAGGTATAAATGTACAGGAAACAAGCAGAAAACAATATATACAGGGTTTGGCACTATCAAGTGGGAGTCTTGGAACATATCCCCCACAGACAATTGCCATGCAGTTAATTTATTAAAAATTATTGAACTGGTTGTTGTCTGTTTAGACACTTCTTTATTCTTACAATGGCAAGGTGAAATAAAATCAGTAGGTAACAGCATGAGGGATGTCATACTATATGATTTGAAAATCGAATTTACTTGCACCTATTGCAAATAATCTCAGTGTGCGTCTTCGTTAAATAATTCTATGTTTATGGGAGAAACACTGAAGGAAAACTTGGATGTATGTTGGTATTTTCATCACAGTCATTCATCACCAAAATGAGTAACCAAAGTCCCTTCGAAAATAATATATCTGGCATCACAAAGATTCCAAAGCATTTAGTTCTTGTGTAACATACTTTGAGAGGCATTAACATGAATGTGATGCTAATTTGTCTGCCTTTGACCTACAGTTTATTTTAAACCCTAGAGGATTTTCAAGAGGCTATTGCTTCATTAAATTAACTTGCAAAGTAAAACTAACTTCAGCCTTTTATTAGGTTGAATTAATCTAAAAAATTATTTGAAGAGTAAATCAACACAAGGTCTTCATAAAGTATAGTTCAATGTAAGCATTAGTTGTGAGCTGCTGTAGTAGCTTAAAACTAGAGTCAAACAGTCCTTAATTTAATTCTCTACTTAACTACATATTAGCTGTACTAATAAGGTATGTTATTTACACCATTTTAGTTCTGAGTATACTCAACAGTAAGTTTCAGTAAATGATAATACCTATCTCACTGATTGTTTTTAGGATTAAATATAACAATTATTCAAAGATTTACGAGCAGTCTCTGGCACACGGTAAGCACTCATATATAGTTACTATGAACTATCTCTTAATCATTATTTTCAAAACCTGAATTTATAACAGGAACTGTGCAGAGAAAGATACAAACCAATTCAATCCAGAAATTTTTCTCTATGAGCAATCATGATGTTTTAACAACTTGAGGGTATGGTTTATTTAAGAGATTCTTTAAAATATTCAAAATATGAGCATTTTAAAATAAAATTTATGGTTGACTTTCATTGAATGAGTTCCATGATAAGTCCTATAGGTAAGATGAGGATCCTAACATCGGACTCTTATGGTCTAATTTTGCAGAAAGGAAATGTATGGACCATAACAATAAGCATCCCAAAATAATGGGTAGCAAGTAATAAGTAGAAAAAAGAAAAAGTAGTAAGTGACAAAGAATTGGAGAGAAAAGAAGTCATTGTGAACTCATAGAGAAGGTAAACCTTAAACTTACATTTTAAGAAAGGGTAGAATTTAAGTTTAGAGAATTTTATAGAAATTAATAAAATTTAAATTTATAAGTGTGTCATTCAATAAGACTAAGAAGGTCAAAGGTGAGAATTTCATAATGTATTTGGGAAACTAAAGATGGACTTGTCATTTAGAACAGGGGTCTTCTTATAAGAGAGAAGATGAAGATCTTTGGGGAGTTCTCAGACACTAGAAAAGGAATATAATTTGACATACTAAGCAATAGTGCTAATTAGCTAAGATATCTAAATTAAAACATAAACATAAGAAAACCATGGGAGATGTAAATGCTAAGTTATATATTTATAAGTATCGTCCTCATAGATTTTTTGGGCTGGTTTGTCATCTGTTGGAGTCACATAAATAAATAATACTATTCCATTTGTTATCCAGATATCAGCTTCTCCCCCACATACATATGGTTATCTTTTTTTCTGCCCCTCACCAATCCCTTTACCAGATTCCGTAACAAATTAATCATGGTACTTCTGGTTTTACTTTACAGGATCTATGACTTGCCAAAAAATCTCATTAGACATATGTCTTCATTTTCTGTCACATCTCCGTGTTGGAGGACAGATCTCTTGCACTCCCCCCTCCCAACACACACACACACACACACACACACACACACGAGCACACGAGCATGCGTGCGCACACACTTTAGCTCTGCTCACTCCTTCCTCTTTGCTTCTTGTCTTTTCCATTCTTCCTTTCCCAAGAACATCCATATTCTCTTCCCTCTTCCTAACAAGAAGATTCCCACTTCCTGAGGTCTTCAGTTGCCAGCCTGACACCCAGGATACCAGCTCCATTTTACAGTGGGGTTGTCATAGCATTTTTTTTTTTCACAAAAACTGCCTTCTCTCTTCTCCTAAGATTCTTGCACTTGTTACAAAAAAGGCAAACATCCTCTCTGAATTAGTTTATAAACACAAATAGATACTCAATTGCTATTTAAATAACTCAGTGGCAAGGTAA
The DNA here is from genome assembly GCF_054644295.1 of Miniopterus natalensis. Classification (NCBI taxonomy): domain Eukaryota; kingdom Metazoa; phylum Chordata; class Mammalia; order Chiroptera; family Miniopteridae; genus Miniopterus; species Miniopterus natalensis. The sequence goes on along the minus strand of NC_142086.1, from coordinate 14,744,884 downwards.
AATTTTATTATAAATTGAGTGAAAAACAGTTATGGAACAATGAGTAGATTCCCTTTTTGTAGAAAAACGTATCCTTGCAAAACATCTGACAGCAATTATAGCAAATAGCAATTTATCATAATGAGAATGATATGAAGGGATTTTCTGTTACACTCCTGAATTGTGTGAATTTTTATAATATGCATATATTAATTTATGGTAGAAAATAATGTTTTCATTTGAAAAATAAAATAGATTACATACACTGACTTTTTCAAAATGAATTTGACAAAGCAAATGCACTATGTATATTTTGAGCAAATTATAAAGACATTACATTTTATTGCATGTGTAATAAATATTGGTCTCTTTAGTAAGTATTAAAATATATATTTGCATTCTATCCTCCAGGCTACTCTAAAAATAAATATTCTTTCCCAATTTTATCAATAAAGAAATAGAGACCCAGGGAATTTAAGGAACTTGTCAAAGGTTGCACAGCTAGTTAATAGTAAAGTCAGAATTCAAATTGCATTTGATATTGTTGTTCAGCATTGTATCAACCTCTCCTTTAAGAAACTTTACTTAGCTAGAAATGAAAGATTTTTTTAAATGAATTTGGCAGCCGAGCAAATATTTATTGTTTCCATAGAGGAAAGTAGCATGGCTGAGGAAGGTAGTAATCTATTTAAGGAGTTTTAAGGTCTACAGTTCATTGTGACTCTTGATTGCGTCAAATGGGAACCTCATCATGCTATAGATACCACTGAATGATCCTTGAGGGAATTAATACACAAACTGTTACAGTAACTTTCCAATTTGCCTATTCTACATAAAACCAATGGACTGTGTTAAGAACCCATGAAGAGTTCCTTGGAGTTATCAGGGTCTGCTGTGTTGTACGTTGGGCCCAGATGGTATTCTTTTTATTTAATTAATTAATTAATTTATTTATTTATTTATTTATTTATTTATTATTTATTTATTTATTTTAAGTTTTATTAAAATATTACAGATGTCCCTTTTTCTCCCTAATGACCCATTTACCCTGTTCCTTCCCCCTCCCCAGTCCCTCTCCCCACCATTGTCCATGTCCTTGGGTTGTGTATATATGCACATAAATTCTTTGGTTACTCTCTCCCCCTCCACCCACCTGCCCTCCTCCATCCTTCTGACATTCATCAGTCTCATCTATGCTTCCATATTCTTATTAACACCGAGGAAGTTGTTGAAGTGGAAGTGTAACTCTATCAAGAAAGCAGACCTTCACATCATATTGTTTTGGGAGAAATTTGACTCTATGGCCTTTGGATTAATAACATTTTTAAGTGTTCAGAGAAAAAGTCATTAAGAGGCAAGAGCTAAATATATATATATATTTTAATGAGGGACATCTGTAATACTGTCAATAATAATTTTTTTTTAAAAAAAGTTCACAGGTTCTTGTCAACTAAGCTGAAGTTTAATTCTGGAATTCAGATCTAACAGGGATGTGAAGGCAGAACACTGTCACATTAGCTGGGTCAAAAATATAGTTAGTTTAATAAATATTCATTGAGTAGCTCATATGTGCTTAGCATTGTGTCAATTGCTTGGGATACAAAGATAAGTGAGGCATGGTTTTCCTCCTCAAGGGTATTGTAGGCTAACAATTACAACATAATAAAATCATGTCAGAGTGTCAGGAGTTGTTCCACTAGGTATGTGACACATAATTTGTGATCTAAATGTGACCTAGGATTTATTTTGTAAACAAGTCAGACAAATAGCTGGGGCAAAGAAATACCCAAAGAAAAGGGCACATGAAGAAACTGAACTCCTCAAGGGAATGTCAAGAGTAGTTTGGAGAAGTGGTAGGGAATGAACTTAGTTGAGAACAAATTCATGAAAACCTTTGAAGACCATGCAGAATTTTTAAATTGTGTCCAAAACAAATCCTTTTCTCCATTTTTATAGAACGGTCACTACTATTTATCCAGATGATGAGGAGAAAAAAAGTGAGGCTCATCTTTGCCTTCACCCCAAGTTGGCTATACACTAACTGCCAAATTCTATCAATGATTCCATCTTCAGTAAGGTGTTCAAGAAACTTCTCAATCTTCATTGATGGAACTTTAGTTTGAGATAGTATCTTCTCTTCCTAGAAACTAAAACAAAACTATCCTAGCAATTTTCTTTTCTCCTGCTCCTGGCCATTGTGATCTGAGTTTATGTAATGAAGGAAAGGAGCTAGCAAGGAAAGAGAAGATGACAAGATAAGAAAAAAGAAGAAAAGGTGAAATAGCAAGAGATGAAATTTAGAACAGACACAGACGAATTTGCCTGATCCAGAAGTTCCCTATTCTCTGAAATAACTGGAAAACAATAAGATTGAGTTTAGAGGTGTAGTCAGCTCTCTACAACACATGTCTGTTTCTAAAAATCACTGGTTATATTTATTAAAGTTCTCCAGAGAAATAGAAACAGTAGAATGTATGTCTATTTGTATTGGTGTCTCTATGTCTATTCTTGTCCATCTGTCTATCTAGAGAGGAGAGAAGAGAAGAGAGATAGGTAGAAGAGATAGGTACAATTTATTTTAAGGAATTGGCTCAGAATTAGGGAGGCTGGCAAGTCCAAACTCTGCAAGGCAGACTGACAGCCAGAAACCCTCAGGAGAGTTGAAGTCACAGCTCAAGTCCAAAGACAGTCTTAAGACAGTTCTACCTCTTTTTCAGGGGAGCTTAGTTTGTTTTCTTTTAAGATCTTCAACTGATTTATTGAGGCCCACCTATATTATGGAGGATAATCTGCTTTACTAAAGTCCTACTGATTTAAATGTTAATTTCATCTAAAAGTTGCTTTTATTTCAACATCCAAATTAGCATTTGACCAAATATCTGGACCCATACTTTAGCCAAGTTTACACAAAATTAGCCATCCCACAAGGCTATGCAAAACCATGCAATCAAAACTACAGCAGTTATGGAAAAAGTTGGATTAGATGGTTAACTCTCAAAATTCATCAATGACACAAAAATATAGATACTTTAAATGGTTGAATACATACCTACTACAATAAATATGACAATTCACCTTAAAAACTGATTTACTTGTAGAAGTGGATGTGGGAAGGGTTGCAGTTTGTGAGTCATTGTGAAGTGATGGAAGAAGGGTTAGTCAAAATTGCCCGGAAATTAGCAATGCCAGATGTGGATGGCTGTGGCTTATAATGCACATGGGGAACTAGGCTGGTAGATATTTGATGTATGTCTGTGGGTTCACTTTATTTCTGTGCTGCTCAGTTCACTTTGGTGCAGCTCTCTGTGTTTACCTAGTGGATGGAATCATAAACTTTGCAATCATAAAAATTTGAGTTATGCTTAAATTATTTCTCAATTTATTGATCATATTGGAACAAATTCCTATTTTAAAAGCAGAAATAACTTTATTTAAATTTATGTCAAGAGATGGGATGGACACAATTAATGGAATTCATGTTATCATCAATGTTACTTGCAAAGACGTATAACTCATTTGCTGAAAAGGAGGGTGATGGGCAGGAGATTCTGAGAATATATAGAGGTTTGGATTAAGCACGTTAGATACTGAGTAGGTAGTCAGTAAGGATTTACTGGATGAGTGAATAAATGAGTAAGCAAAGGAATTTTATGGTAAATGAAAATCAGAGCAATTTTTGCATGAGGCAGTAGAATTTTAAAGTGGCATTGATTTCCTACCTGATTTAAAAGAACGATTGTTGCATTGATTCAAGGTAGGGAATCATGAATATCCTGGAAAGAGAAAGAATTGGTATACTGTATGGGTCCAGTTTGGACAAGAAAGAAAGTAAACCTGAAAGAAGAATATTGAGGGGGAGGGGAGAAGGAGGGGGAGGGGGAAGTGTCAAAACAATAGATATCCTCCAATCTTGTGAGGACACAAGAAGGTTGAGTGGAGATAAAAAGCATGGCAAGCTAAAAGGGTTTGACTGTGTATCTAGGATTCATCACAGACTTACTGTACATTATAGTTATAGCTTTAAGTCTTGTGTTAGACCCTCTGGTGGGGGCAGTGCCTGTTAATATAATTCCTGTGTTTTGGTCAGTATTGTCTGGGAAATTGGTTGGGAGTAAGCTTGTGGTGGAAATACTCCAGCTAAGAGGTGATAGGGAAATCAGCATTTTCTATTTATCGTGAGATCACCATGAAAATAATAAGCAATCAGGCTTAGGTTAATATAACAAAGCACTTCCTAATACTTTCAACTGTAAGAGAATGCAACGGGCAGCATTGTAATGTATGATATATACTTTTCTTATAAGGCCAGGGACTGAATTAGTGTTACTTTTGTTGTTCTTGTTATTAATGCTTACTAGCAATGAGATGTTGTCAAATGTATTCTTCAATTTCTGGGGAAATTGGATTAGAACAAGTGAAATTATCTGATTTTTACATTTTATGGTGTTATTAAAGAGTTGAATCACAATCAATTGAATCATTCATATATTTTTATTTTTCCTTTCTTGACCATATACATATATGTACACTATAGTTTGGTTATTGGGGAATGATTTCTTTCTTATGTAAAATCAAAATAAAGGACATTTTCTAATTTCTGCAGATAGACTGAAGAGCTGCATTTAATGTCTGAAAAATTTAGAATTATTAAACCTTGAGCAAGTTCCACTCCACTTGTTACCAGGGAGATGATGAGTCCTCGGTCCTTGTCTTTTTGAAGGAAAGATTTCAATCAAGAGACAAAGTGTAGCAAAGTAGGTAAGAATTTATCGATCATAGCAGAAATATACTTGGGACAGTGAAACAAAGAAGGGCCTAGAAGAAACAACAGGAGAGCCTAGGCTGGGCTGCTTTGGCTCACTGAGAAGTCAGAGAAAAGAAGACCTGGGAGACAGGTTTGGGGGATTATCCTGGGACCAGCTGCAGTTGTCCATTGCTCCCTTGTTTGCAAGTCTCTTGGGGTCCTTTAGGGAAAGAAGGGGGGAAGAGAACATGTGGGCATGCTCCCCTGGGAAAGAGCACGGGCTAGATCCTTCATCCTGAGTATAATTATGTCTCTCTTGCTGGTGGGAATCTTAGGGGAGGTCTAAGAGGAGAGTCTCAATAGAATATTCATCAGCTTCCCAGGTGCGCTCTTTCAGGGGTCTCCACTGATTGGTCAGCACCAAGGCAGGGGGTCACTAGTCAATGTAGCTGGTCCTGAGGCAGCCACAACATCACTTGTCTGGTTTTGCTGCTTTTCTGGGCCTGGAGTGGAGATATAACTGAGGCTTAGATGTTATCTTTAGAGAGGAAAAGGTCAGGTGCGTCTAAACCGCATGATCAGTGATATGAACAGTCAGGGGGTCCAAACTGAATGACCAGCAATATTCTAGGGGAGGAAAGGTTACCCTGGGGGCGAGGTTCTTGTTTTCCCAGTTTTGCCCCTTTCTAGGCATCCAGGGCTTTCTGCCCTGGTGAGTTTCTGTACCTGGCCCATCATTCTTGCTCTTCTCATGTCTGTCTAACTGCCTATAACACACTCTTCCATATTTAGTTAACATCCAGGATTTCTACCTGTCTGGATGTTAAACCCTGGGTCTTACAATGTTACTTCCTCAAAGTGTGAAGTTTGGGAAACACCTCAATTGCATTTCGCTAACACTGCCCACAAACAACTAGTTTTAAAACTTTAGCATGCATAGGAATCATCTGGAATATTTGTTTAAAGGCCCTAGCCCAGGAAATCCTTATTTAGTAGATTTGGGTTAAAAAGCAGAATCTTTAGATTTGACCCAATTGTAGAGATTCCAATGCAGATGGTTTGTGAGCTATAGTCTGAGAAACATGAGCCTGAAAGGCTCAATCTTAACAGTTGGCCAATTTAGTCACATGCCAGTTTGACTGATACATTTTTTATTCAATCAATTCATTTGAACTGAAATATAAGTTCATTTAAGTGACACTTATAAGCACAAGCATAACTTCATTATATCGCTTTTGGTCAATATTTTAACTTTCTGAAGCTCAATTGTTTGATCTATAAAATAGTAACTATATTTCCTCATTGTGTTGTTTAAAGAAAGAACTATTAAAGTATTACAAATCAAATTTTAAATGTGAACACTGAATGGCAGGATACAGTCAGTGGATTATGGAAATTAAATAATTAGTATGAGGGGAATTGATTTCAGTGTTATATAAAAGTACATATTTCTGCTCGACAAGGAGTAGCTTGAATTCTGACATGATTTGATCTACTATTTTTATACTGAATATGCATTACTGGAAATAGGTCACAGCAGGAAGACAGATTAAGGCAGTTTAAAGGAAAATAGAAACTGTAGAAACTATAAAAAATAAATTTGCAATTACAATAAGAGAGCAGAGCTGTCTCCTTTCCTTTGTTTACTCAGCGGCCAGTGTAATCACCTTAGATTTTATGTACATGAAGTTAACCCTTGAATCTCCCGATGTCTTCTTCCACATTCTCAAGAAAAAGTAGGCATTTTCCTTCTGTTTTCAATATTAGAATAAAGTGTGAGCAAATGTAAGGCCAAATGCCCCATAAATATTAAACTTACATCATAATCCCCTGCAAGTATAATTTAGAGGATAGCTAAGAATTAAGACCAAAAACAATGGGGCAGAGCAAGCAAAACACGTAAAAATAAGAGGATATGTGTGGAGAAATATGGAAAAACATGCAGGATTAAGACTTTTTGATAGGTGAATATTGAAGGGTACTCATGGATTATGGTTATGATATTTTAACAGTTCATTCTTTAGACATGGTATTGGAATTAACAATTTCCTACCGCACAGCGCTTCTTTCATACCATCCCATTCACACTGTTGTCTGTTTTTCCTCTAATACACCCTTCAAGCTCTTGCCTCTGGGTCCTTGAACTTGCTATTTCCCTTCCTGGACCGCTCTTCTCCCAAATAACTGTGTTGTTCATTTTCATACTTTAATCAGATCCTTCTAAAATATCATCTCCTTGGTGAAGCCTTCCTTGAACTTTCTATTTAAAATAATGTCTCAAGATCCTGTGTGCTCTAAGGGAGCACCGACCTTCTTAGGGAGATTTTCCTGAGACAAATATACAGTTTTTCACCCATAAATGACAGCCTGCCTGGTATTCTGAGGCTACCAGGGAGAGTGGGGTCTATAATGCTGATGAAGGTCACTCACTGGGGGATGAGAAATGACCCAAATACATCCAGATAAGTTCTATGGTAAGCCCTGCTACCCTGGAAAACTTTTCTAGGCTGTACATTAAAACCAGGTAAAATTTAAAAATGTTTTCATAACGTGGCAGCAAATGCCCTGAAGTAAAGTAGATCCTTAACAAAAAGTGTGAGGTCTGGCTTGAATCAGCAAAAAGGGCAAAACAGCACAGGTACAGTAGAGAGCAGTGTGACTATGGCTGTTGAGTCAAGGGGTCCCCAAACCTGACATAGACAGTGGCAATAATAATCACCTTGCCTCCAGATGTAGGGCTTTAAGTGGACAATGAGTATAAAAGTTATTTTGATGGAACCAGGAGCAGTCCCAGCTCAGCTCAAAACCACAAATTAATGTTCCATGCTATCATCTTACCCTGTTTGGACTTCTGTAACCAAACACTACAAACTGGGTGGCTTATAAACAACAGGAATGAATTTTCCACTGTTCTGGAAGCTGGAGGTCTGAGATCAGAGTGCCAGCGTGGTTAGGGGGTGGGTCTCTACTGCACTGCAGACTCCTGGGTATGTCCTCTCATGGTGGAAGGGGCTAAGGAGCTTTGTGGGGGTCTCAGGAGCACTAATCCCATTAGTAGGGATCAAGCTTCACAACTTATACCTCCCCAAACCTGCTAATACACCTTAATACTTTCATGCTGGGTATTAAGGTTTCAACATGGATTTTGAGAGAACACAAATATTCAGATAGCAGCACTTCCTTCCTGGCCCAGAGCCACTCTCTCCTCCTTTGCTCTCTAATCCAACTGTAGCTGCTTTAAGAAGAAAGAAAATTGGCATGAGGCCAAGGTTTCCCTGTCCCCAAGGGGGAACAAAGGCCATAACCATCTATTTGAATATGCTGAGGAACTTCCAACAGAGGTGAGACACAAACTTATATGGTTCTGTTGGGTACAGGTGCCAAGTTCCCATGCTACCAGGTCCTATGTGCAGAGCAGTGTCTTTAAGCTGTTGGGGAAGGGAAGCTAAAGAGAGCTGCGGGTGAGGCCATTGGGGCCTATTCAGTTTACTAAAGTGGCTTCTCTTACTGAGGGTATATGGCTCTCCCAATCTTGAAGGAAGTGATAGTCACATATAGGAAATGATAGTTGAACTTAAAATTGCTCCCCCTTCCATCTTTGTCTTTTCCTCAACTGCCCAACAGAAACTATAGATTTCTAGGAGGAGAGAGGAAAATCAGAGTTTTGAATAGGACATAAAAGTAGCAAGAGTAATATGAGATACAGGATGTTAATACAATAGCACTTCACGGACAGGTTAAGGGACCTGGGAGATTATAGTCAATTGAACTGAGTTGTTTCTCTTATAGACCAGGCTATTCTAGACACAGCTGTACATACAGTGTGCTGCATAGACTGGTGGCGCTTGATATACTTACTGTCTTAGACATAGATGATACCTTCTTTTCTATTTCATTGGCACCAAAAGATCAAGATCAGTCAACAGATTATTTTTAACAGCTTTCATGCTGAGCTTGGCCATTTAAAAATATTAAGCTGGAGAGAAATATGAAGAGATAACGGAGGAAAAAGACTTTTAGTTATGTGAAAAATTCAGTGGAGGTGGGGAGATTGGTGCAAATGTCCTGGAGGTTGATTGTCTCCAGGCCACTCTAGTAAATGTGGCTCAATTATGCATGTGCACATGGGCCACATAAACATCCCCCCGCAGGTAATGCCACTGTGCCATAGAATCGTGCCTCACCACCTCGCATTTGCCTTCTTCAGGAACTATCCTTGTCCCTTACCCTTTAACCAACACACGTTATACCCTATCCTCCAAGGTTAGTTCCAAGCCAAAACCATGGCCTCCTCTCCCCTTAATTTTCCCCCCAGTTTGACCTAGGTGTTTTTCCCCAAAAACAAATGTTTTTGTTGTTGTTGCTGCTGTTATTATTTACCTTCTGGTCTACCTCACAAATATCCATGTTTGCTCCTATAAGCTGTTCTCTCTGGAAGTCCAGTTAGAGAAGAGAGGTGATGGCCTCAGAATTAAGGCAATAGAAGTAGGAAATGGGAAGAAGTGGGTGGTGAAGATGTTGCTGTTTTAATGCGAATGTGCAGAGATAGACAAACCACAGAGAGAAAACATACAAAGGTGGGGAATGGAAGGGTTTAAAAAGGCCCTCAGGGTTCTCGCTCTGCCACCTGACACGCCATGGTGCCATTTTCTAAGACTGGGTGTACAAAAGACTGCGAGGTTTTGGCATGGAAGGAGGAGGAGGGTTAGCTTGGCTTTGACCTATAAGAATAGACAGGCTTACATAGTCTTCCCCTTTAACAATAACTGTTCTCCTCATTGGATGCACTAAGCATTATACATTTTCTGCAGAAGCACTGTTATTTTTAAGATATACAGAAAAAAACTGCAAAGATAACACATTTGGGAGGACTACCCTTTTCCCACTTCGTGCCCAGAGTTTTTTGTTCCTTGAGGTAATCTGGTTATGTGCAGTTTATAAAGTTATCTCTTTCTTTCTCTTTCTTTCTTTCTTTCTTTCTTTCTTTCTTTCTTTCTTTCTTTCTTTCTTTCTTTCTTTCTTTCTTTCTTTCTTTCTTTCTTTCTTTCTTTCTTTCTTTCTTTCTTTCTTTCTTTCTTTCTTTCTTTCTTTCTTTCTTTCTTTCTTTCTTTCTTTCTTTCTTTCTTTCTTTCTTTCTTTCTCCTTCCTTCCTTCCTTCCTTCCTTCCTTCCTTCCTTCCTTCCTTCCTTCCTTCCTTCCTTCCTTCCTTCCTTCCTTCCTTCCTCCTCTCTCTCTCTCTCTCTCCCTTCTTTCTTATTTCTTTTCTTTCTTTTTAAAATACATCTTTATTGATTTCAGAGAAAGGAAGGGAGAGGGAGAGAGAGAGAGAAACATCAATGATGAGAGAATCATCATTGATGGGCTGCCTCCTGCACGCCCCTGACTGGGGATCGAGCCCTCAACTAGGGCATGTGCCCTGACCAGGAATCGAACGGCGATCTCCTGGGTCCTAGGTTGACGCTCAACCACTGAGCCACACCGGCCAGGCAAGCTATCTATTTCTTGAACTTGATAGGGCAAGATTATCCAAAGTTAAATTATTCATTACAACTTACATTTTCCCAAAAGAACTTTATGTAGGACAAAAACTACTTCTCCTAAAACAATGACTCATAGTGAGATATCTAGTTGACTCTGATGTCATTGTAGCGTATCTCCTTAGCACCTACAACACTGACCTAAACAAGCTCACTTGAAATTGTGGATAGCATTTTTATAATGAAAGTTCTTTTTCTATATTCTTTCATCTCAGTGAAAATAGTAGAATGATTTTGAAAGAAAATCAGATAAAGTCCTCTTAAATCAAGTTTCCAGGTTTCATGTATTGATTTAATATCTATTAATAATACATTTAGCATATTTCTTCATGTCCAACTTCTATCCATAGACCTATGTAGTTCCTCTACTGTGAATAATCAGTTCTTCTGGGCTCTCAGTTTGTTTCACACGCCGTTTTGTGTAGAGCACTGTAGTACGTTGGGCCAGGTCTTTCTCTTCCACTCAAAGATCTGACACTTCCTTGAGAACAGGGCCTCTAGTTTTTGAGGTTACGCATATTAATCAGAACTTTTTTCAGTTGTAAGAGAAAGAGAGAAATTCCCTTAAGAAACAAGAAAAAATGAATAGACAAGTTTTGTCTCACCTAAAGAGAAGACCAAGGTGTGTAAACTGGTTTCTGGTATGGCTAAATTTCAGTGTTTGCGAGGTGATAAGATTCTGAATTTTTATCTCTTGACTCTACCTCTACCTGGCTTCACTTTTAATAGGCTTCCTCCATGGGATAAACACATACCTCACCGTGACAATCAGATAAGGAGACGGCCTTATGATAGTTGGGTAGGAGGTATTATTCGATCTCTTTTCCTGAATTATTGCTTGGCTATTGTTTGGGCTAAGATTGCTTCCACTGGGACACTTCTGCTTGAATCATGTGTTCTGAGCAGGTTGACTCTGGATCCAGGGGGAGAGTGATTACAGACACAGCTAGTTTTATGGTTCCTACAAGATCATCAGGACTCTCATTATTTTTCAACTCTGCTTTCTTGTGGATTTTGGTTCTGCATCTAGTTCTGCAAACAGATTTTCTCCATGTGGCTGATGGAGATGGCTACTACCATTAGAGACAAATTCACATTCTTCCACTCTGGCAATCCCATGTGGAAAAGAATGTTTCACTCTTACTTTCATATCTCAAACACAGGGAACAAATTTACATGGGTGCTGCTTTAGCCAAACATCTGTCTTTGAACTAAATGTTCTAAGACAACAGGCTCCATGACTAGCCAGGTCTGAATCACAATCAACTTTGGAAACAAAAGAGTTAAGATGGGAGATAAAACATGACAGGCAGCCCAAAGATCTACAAAATGTGTAGAGTATTCATAGAGAGTGGAATTGGATAGACTCTCCAGATAGAATATTATGTTCAAAAATATTAAGTAGTTCAATAAATATTTTTAAAACCTCTACATTTGCCAGATTTTATGCTAAGTGCTGAGTCTATAAAGATGAATAAGAAATAGTACTGACCCTCAAATAACCAATTTTCTACTCAGAGATATAGACATAAAGCTGATGTTTATAACACAATGTGGTAAAGACAGGTATAAACATAAACTCAGGACACTGAGGGGACTAAATGAGGCACTTAATCCATGTGACAGAAACAAGCTATAAGGAAGTCAGGTAAGGCTTCTTGGAGAAGGTGATCTCTGAGGTGAGTTAGAAAGGCTGAATTAGAATTTGCTAGAAGAAGGACTGGAGACAGGAGAAGGTATGTGGTTATATATAAAAATGCCCTTGGTATAGATCTGCGTACTATCCAAGGTGAGAACAAGAGAGAAAAGAGCCTGGAAAGTGAGTCAGGGAGTAAATATGATGTTACACTTTGCTCCATAGTAAATGTATTAGGAGAAGTGCCATATGTAATTTTGGTAATTCTGATCAAAGAGAAGACAAAAGAAACAGCAATTAGATAGTAGCTGCAGAATGCCAAGCCAGAGGAGAAGGCCCTACACAGTAAACAGTCAGTAGAAATGGACAAGACAAAGATTAGGAAAATGTTTATGGGAATAATTTGATAGGACTTATTAATTTCTTGGATATGGGAAGTGAGGGGAAAGAAAGAACCATAACTTCTTCCAGGTGACTGGCTAGGAATACTGGATGGATATAGGAGAGTAACCAGGCAAACAATGATGAGTTTGAGGCATGATAGACCTTCTAGGGAGAACTAGGTGTTCAGCATGTCCTTGGGTATATGAGTCTGAAACTCAGAGGAAAATCTCAGTTGGAAAGATAGATCTGTGACAACATTATGTGAAAAACAAATGAGTTTACTTAAGGAAAACCTATATAATGACATAATGAGTAAAGCACTGGGCTAAAAGAAAGAAATACTACTGTTAAAGGAATGGATAAAATAATAGGATCTGCCAAAAAGACAAAGTAAGAAGTGTTAGAGAGCAGAAAGAGAACCTAAAGAATGCAATATCAAAAGGCCATAGACTAGAAAAGTTAATGAGGCTAATCCACAGTTAAAGGAAACAGAGAGATCCAGGAAGCTAAGATTGGGGTGATGTTTCTAAGATCAGCAATCAGAAAACACTGTTGGGGCCCCACTGAATCTGGATTGGAGGAAAAATGATTAATATAAGAACCCCAGGGGAGCAGGAAGTCAAATGATTAGCGGTCAAGGAGCGAGCTGCTGGAGTTTAAGTTCATGTCAGGGCACCTCACTAGAGGAAGGTCACTTAGAAGATGGGTGATTGATGGGGAGAACCGGTGAGGACCCTGAATTGAATATCTGGACATATCAAGGTGAGTTTATCAGATCATGAATGCATGAAAATAAAAACTTCTTTGAGAGAAAGTTGAATGGATCTACTAGGCTGTGAGCTGTCCCCGGTCTTCAGTGAACGAAAAGAGAATTGAATCTTGTTGGGCAGTAGCAACACAAAAGGGTATGGAGAGGTGGCTTAAATCCCAAAGAAATGTGCTTTGTGCACTGTGAGTTGAAAAAGTAATCAGAAAAAAAGACTTATGCACAGGAGTCATTGGGAAAAATAAGTGGAATGATAAAATAAAGATGTACTTAGTGTCTGATTAAATTTGTATGAGAGACTTTGAGCCTGATTTTATAAGTGATTTGGGTTTATTTTCCCATTTCTTAGCATTGCTGTGAGAGGAAAAAAGCCCTCTCTTTCAATAATAGATTGCACAAAGAAGGTAAAACAAATTGTGAAATCAGGTTTTTAGATCTTTTATTAACCATTCACTTAACCTTCATTCAACAAGTATTTATTGAACATCTACTATATGTAAGGAAATGTGTGCTTGATGGTGTGCAATTCTAACTTTTGCAACTAGAAAGTCAAGATTTATCTTATGATAATTCCCATTTAAATTACTAAATGACCTTGGGCCTTTTTTTTAGATGCCAAATGCAAGAAACATTAAACTGTGCTTTTTATTTAGGCATAGAGATGAATAGATTAACTCTAATAGAATTATGGTACCATGGTACTTTAAAATATTTTTATATAAAAATCTCATATTAATAAAAATATTTTCATTATCATTTATTTGCCATGTATAATTTGTATTTTCAGGGAAATTATATAATTTTTATATAGTTTTAAATTATCTGTTCTACCTCACCTTCTTTTTTTCTTTTGATGAATTATTTGAATAGTTTTTGTTAAAGATATGTATATATATAAATGAATTTGGCATTTAGTATAATTTCTGTCATTATCTTCCATTAAAAGAAGATTAAAATAGTATGCTAAGATCAATTCTATTTTTATGGATTAGATAAAATGAAAGGGGCCGGTATATTTTCTTCTCTAAGGATAATTATTGGATACAAATTGAAATTGAGAATTAATAGAATTGCTAATCATCGAATATATATCTTTAGCAAAAAAATTAATATAAGGAGCAGTTTTTCTATTATTCTGGTTATTCTACTTCCCAGCAGTTACATTCATAGCCAACAGTGCTATGAGTACTCTGTCAAGAGATTAATAAGCTCAGGTGTTCATGGACTGATTGTTTCCTTGTTATGTTCACTTGTGGAATTTGTGAACTGAACAGAGTTTTTATTTGTGAAGGAGGAATTTCATTACAGATATTTGAATGCCTATCATATTTCAAGCACTATTTCAGGCACTATAGATATGAAAGTGAACTAGACAAGTACCCTGTCTTCATAAAACTCCCATTCTAGTTATGAAGGAAAACACTAGACATGAAAACAATAAACATGTAGGTAAACACCTGTGTGCTACAGAGAAGATGAAAGAGTATATGATGACAAAGCATGGTTGGGGGTGGGGGCTGCTGTTGGGAAAGACCTTTTGGAGAAGGTGACATTTGAGTTCAGGTCTTAATGTTGACCTAGAATGAGCAATGTGAACTTTTGGGGACAATGCACTATACTCAGAAGTCCAAGGCCTGAAGTGGGAATGAATTCATTGGTTTTGAAGTATAACAACTACATAAAGCCCAGTGTGTCTAACCCAGGAACAAAAATGTGAGATAAATAAAAGGTTTGAAACCAGAGAGAACAAACAGCAAGATAATGTAGGACTCTGCTTCGTGAAAAGTTTTGATTTCATTATACAAGTAAAATAGGAAACTTTTGGAGAGATTTTTTTCAGGGGTATAAATTTAATGTAAATCCATTTGTCATTTACTAGACATCCATTAGAGAGTACTTTTGGGGTTAAATTATATTTCTAGATTTTTTTAATGTGGATTTTATGACACCCTTATTTCATTTCACATGGCTTTGATTGACTCATCCAAAAACGGTCCAGCTTTAATTTTTGTGTGATTATGCGAGATGTTAATAAATAAGCCAAAATAGGACCTTTACTGTGATTGTTTCTATGATTTTTGTCACAGTGTGATGACAAGTGAAAATGTAGTAGCAGATTATTTTAAATTAATGGAAGGAGCATTGGCTGTACTAGGATGGACTTCTGGCTTTGCGTTATGACTTGTGAAATTAACATTTGTCAAGTGGAGTACAGGGTGATGGATGGTGAACCAAATAAAGAACAGACCACAAGAGAAATGGAAGTAGAGAAATTTATTACTCACAGTTCCTAGAGGAAGTACACTGTATGCCTTGAAGGGCCACACAGAGAGGTCAAGTCAAAGTGCAGACAGAACACAGGACCTGAGACACATGCCTTTATTAGGGTCTGGTAGGTGGAGAGCTTTGGGGTCTTCAAAATGGTGCCGAATTGGCCAATTTAAACCAAGAGAACAGGAGATTGGCCAGTTT
The DNA here is from genome assembly GCF_054644295.1 of Miniopterus natalensis. Taxonomy (NCBI): domain Eukaryota; kingdom Metazoa; phylum Chordata; class Mammalia; order Chiroptera; family Miniopteridae; genus Miniopterus; species Miniopterus natalensis. The sequence continues at coordinate 14,729,366 of NC_142086.1, read as the reverse complement.
AAGGGGGTCTTATCTGAAGTGCGCAAGGAGAAGGTGCTGGGAGGCAGGAGATCACAAGGGCTGTTGGGTATCTATGGTACATGCTTGCATAAGGAGGTAGCCAATTTGAAGTCCCTGCTGGCCTGGCCGCGTGGCTCAGAGGTTGAGCATCGGCCTAGGATCCAGGAGATCTCAGTTCGATTCCTAGTCAGGGCACATGCCCGGGTTTCGGGTTTGATACCCAGTGGGGGGGAATGCAGGAGGCAGCCAATCAATGACTCTCTCATCATGGATGTTTCAACTCTCTCTCTCCCTCTCCCTTCCTCTTTCTGAAATTAAGAAAGATATATTTAAAAAAAATAAAAAAATAAAGTCCCTGCTGGCTGCTCCGCCAATTAAAACAGATGCCCAGGCAGGGATACCATGGAGTAGGTCAGCTAAACTCTGGCATTTTGTGATTTCAGAGACATTGCTTATCCATTGAGTAGTTTCTTTGTATGTAAAATACAGATAATAATCTTTATGTCCTATTGTCATTGTGAAACTTTAAAAAGATATATGTAAAGCACATAATATATTAGTATAGCATTTGACCCATAATAAATACTCAAAGTGCTTTACAATTTCTGAAAGTTTTATGACCAGAAGTGTAGATCAACATTTAGGCTTTCTAAATGCGGCCAACAGTTTGTCTCCATTTTCCTTGAAAGATTAATACATAATGAATTTGTATTTGGAAGAAAGATTACACTTTGCCGGGTGATGGAAGGCAAACACTTTGTTTTCTTTATCTGGTAAAGAAATACAAAACTCTAAATTTGAAAGTAAGAGTTTTAGGACAGCTATTAGCTTTACTGTGGTAGCCAACAGCTGCAAATTTGGGTGGCTTTTAAGAGCCAATTTTATTTTGCACTCATGTTGCATTCAGGCTGGGGGTTCCACTCCAGACTACAGGAAGGAAGCTACTCTGCTCCATATATTTTCTTCTAAAACCCAGGCTTATGCTTTAAAGTGTTAATTTGGTGAGCATCACATGTGCTCACATTTCATTAGCTGTAGCACATCACATGTCCAAGTACAAGTCAGTAGGGTCAGTATATTTTCTTTCCACAAGGAAGAAGGGACTGAATATTTAAAGTTTATTGTAATCTGCCTTCTCATTCGTAAGTATTAACTTATCTCCCTTCTGCACTCAAAACACATGTACACCTTCCCCAAAGAAGAATTCCCAAAAGATTCATTCAATCGCAACATCAAGCTCTAGTTCTGGGATCTCATGACATCTTCTACATCAGGTATCGTGATGTAAGATCCCATGGTCCATAAAGACAAATTATTTACTTCCTCCCATTGCAACACCCATATTTTATGCTGGAACAGAGAGAAGATAACTGCATCAAGTACTTCACAATAGAATAAGAATGGAAAGTGCGTAGTAGTCACTGGTGCATAGACATTTGAAAAAAATCCCTCTGGGAAAACTTGCATGGAACCCTTACCTTGATAGTTTGCACTTTTTCTTGAATAGGTCTGGTTCTCTTACCGGGGAGTAGTACCCTAGGCCATTGATCTCCATGATGCTTGGTTGTACCCTATAGTTGTTTTTAATATTATTTTCCTTGGTCACATCATAAGAAAGTGCAGTAGGATATGTTCTCTATACAGGTTAAGAAGTTGTCTAAGACTACTTTTGCCTGAAAAAATTTAAGAACCAAAAATCATTTTATTATTTTATTTTTTAATTTTATCTTTATTATTAAAAGTACGATAAATGTCCCCCCCATTGACCCCTTATATCCCCCTCCTACCCCCTCCCCAGGCCTTCCCTGTCCTATTGTCTGTCCACGGGCTATGCATGTGTGCATATAAGTTCATTGGTTAATCTCTTTCTACCTCCCCCAAAATACGTCAGTCTGTTTGCATGCTTCAATGTCTCTGGATTTTTTTTGTTTGTCAGTTTATTTTGTTCATTAGATTCCACATAAAAGTGAGATCATCTGATAGTTGTCTTTCTCTGACTGGCTTATTTCACTTAGTATAATACTCATTTTACATTTTGATCAGTTACAGTCTTTTCTTGTTGTGTTCCATTTTATCATTTGATTGCACTTAGTTTTATATGCCAGTGGCCAATCTACATTCTCTGGGGCATTTCTCTTTCTAAAGGTAATTATAGGTATATTTTTAACATTTTCTGCTTCTGCAGGATCCCTGTCTCTTTGTGCTCCACCTTTCTGTTGAGCTGAAAAGATTTTTCCTGGGGTCACCTTAATCCAACCAGAGGTTTTAACAAAGGCTTTGAAGATTTTACCCTTGATTTGGTCTTTGACCAAACTCTGGATCTAAACCAGCCTTTATTACTCAGAAGATGAATATTTGCATCTTTCAACAAGTCTTAAAATAACCTAGATTATCTTTTCTCACTTATACTCCTTCTTGAAAATTGATGCATCTGAGAGCACCTCTTTCTTGTTGTGCTTTGTTCAAGGCAGCAAATGGCAGCCAAAGTATATTAGCAATGGTAAGTTTTATTTATTTTTAATTTTTTTATAAAAAATATATCTTTATTGATTTCAGAGAGAGGAAAGGAGAGGAAGAGAGAGAGAAAGAGACATCAGTGATGAGAAAGTCATTGATCAGCTGCAGCCTGCAACCCGGGCATGTGCCCTGACCGGGAACCGAACCCTGATTGCCTGGATCCTAGGTCAATGCTCAACTGCTGAGCCACGCCCGGCCCGGCAGCAATGGTAAATTTTACAAAGTCCTTTTCTAAGCCACAGATTTACTACATGTGTCACTTGCCATCCAAGTTGTTTTGCCATTGCATAGTATAGGCTGTCATTTTTCCGGACTGCAATAATACTTTTCTCAATACAGATACCTGACCTCAGAGCCAAAGCCACACAATTTAGAGTTTTGTAATGTCCCCTACTTTTAGGCCTTCATTTTTGTATTAGGCAATTATTCTGAAATAACAAACAATCCCCAAATCTCAGTGGTTTGCAATAAAAGCATTTATTTTTTTAAAATTCACATTAATTATATGCTGACTGCTGCACTTTGGTTGCTACTTAGCTCTGTTCAGCTCTGTTCTAAGACTTAGGCTGAAGAAGCCCCTTTATGTGGGACGTTCCAGTTCTGAGTTCTGAAAGATCGCGAGAGATTGTGGTAACTTTGATGTCTCTTCAAGCTTCTGCTGGAAAGTAGCATAAATTATCTCTGTTCATGTTCCTTGGCTTAAGCATGTCAATTGATCTAACCTCAATTCAATGGAATGAGGAGGGATTCTCCCACAGAAAAGAGGCAAGTGAATTTTTGCAAATAATACACACTCTGATTCACAAACTAAATTGACCTGTTCTGTTAAGTATTACTTAAACTTATGTTCATGATGGACAGAGTTGCTCCTCAGAATTTATTCAGTGCCACATACAGCTGAGGCGAGGTAAAGTAACAAGAGCTAACATTTATTATGTTTTCTAAATTCCAGGGCTATTCTAAGAAATTTATAAATATTATTTCACTGATGCGTTAGGAAAGATTATACCTATTGTATAGAAAAGGAAATAAGCTCAGAGTGGTTTAGTAACTTACAGTCTGTGGTATAGCTAGTTAGGGGCAACTCAAGATCTAAACCTAAGTGTGTTTTGACAACAGAAACTGTGCTTTTTAACCACTATGAAACTAAGGCTATCAAAGTCACTCTCATCCAAAATAGATTCCACTTGGTAAGCCAGTGTAGAAATAACTATGCTATGGCAAATGCTGGTAGCACAGGCCATACAACTAATATTACAAACATAAGATGTGCCTACAAATCATAAAATAAAGAAGGAAACATGAGCAGATTTTGTGGGGGGCCTAAATCAACAGACTTTTATATCTACAGAGCTCCTATTCTTTGGAAAATTGCAAATTAAAGTCGCCATAGCTATAAGTACATAACATCCGTAGTTATCAGTGTCATAGTTAGACCAAGAAAGAAAAAGAAAAGAAATTGAATCATTTAAGGGTGATATGCAATAAAATTGCTAATTTTGAATTTTTTTTTTGTCAATTATTGCCTGCAGCATTCTTTCTACATTTAATGCTTGTATTTCTTGATAGAAAGTAATTGTTTAATTAATCAAATAGGTGCTTTAAAGAGACAACATGATCTGTTTTGATTTTTCATTCTTGGGGAAAATCTTGGAGAAATGGCATTTTCCCTGCTCTCAATGTCTATTTGTGTACTTCAGTCTATTCCAAGTGAAAGCAGGCACTTAAATGCACTATCAAATTGAAGAGAGACCCTCAGGAAAAGTCTGCTCATTTACATGCAGCTTATAGTGGTTTTTGTAAGTACGTGTTTGACTTTGCACTTTCCCTTGTAGCAAATGGGAACTGAATAAGTGTAGTGAGCAAAATTCAGCTGACAGCTTAAAAACCTTAATAGCTTTTGGGTTCGTTTTATGCTATATATTCCTAACAATGCAAATTTTAAAGGAGAGTATAATCTCTGGCATTTTAAAGAAATGCATTTGCATAATTTCATATTTTAAAAAAGTAGTTAATGTGACATAACCAGCATATAACAAAAACTTTTTAAAAAGTGGTCCACTGCCCTGCCAGGTGTGGCTCAGCGGTTGAGCATAGACCTAGGATCCAGGCGACCGGGGTTCGATTCCAGGTCAGGGCACATGCCCGGGTTGCAGGCTCCATCAATGACTCTCTCATTATTGATGTTTCTATCTCTCTCTCTCCCTCTCTTTTCCTCTCTCTGAAATCAGTAAAGATACATTTAAAAAAACAACAACAAAACAGTGGTCCACTTATTTATTCTTCATTCAATTAAATTCAAGTAAAAATTGATTGCTTGGAAATGTATCTGCTAAAGGTGGGAATACCAGTTTTTCTAATAAAGGATCACTGACCTGTTGGATGGAAAATGACTTCAAGATACTATAAGAAAACAAATGTGATGATATTTTCTTTGTTAAAAATGGACCTGTAAACCATTTCATTTCTAGTCAGGACATAGAACAAATCTTTTTAAATATAGAAAACAGTTACAAATGAACTTCAGTTCTTTGTCATGAAATAGTTACAGGAGTAAGTCCAGGCTCACCCTAAGTTCCTGTCCTCACCCACAATATATGATCTAAAGACATAGATGTGATTATCATATATATGGCTACATATGAATGTAGGTCTCTTCATTACCTTAATTGAAATCAGACATCACTGCACAGCAGACACTTAGACTTGCCTACAAATGCTCTGCAATCAGTGGAAGTTTCCTTGGAGTACCAGGAAAGCCACCACTGTCTGTTGAAACCAAACTCAGTGCCCTTGTCAGTCTCACAGTTTGCATCCAAATCTATCTGGGCAATGACCTTTGAATCCTTTTACATAAAAGTTGACTGCAACCACATAAATATGTAATTCTTGGCTTTCTGTGGAAAACAACTACTCATTTTGAGACTAGATGACTGATAGCTTTGGAGTGATCCCTACTAATCACAAAAGCAACTTTGTTTTTGGAGCCACTTTAATTTCTTTGTGAGCTGGAACTGGGGAAAGAGAGGTCTCAGTGGCTTGTTTGTAACTAACAAAATAGCCTTGACTTTTGGACAGCCCTTAGCAACTTTCATCAGTTCTAATTTCCCTTTCATCAACTTCCTTTTACTATCCAAAGTTGCTGGTAGCACATGTAAATCTGAATCCTTTATTGCCTGGGTTTGCATAGACAGCCTTCTACCCCAAGTTTATTTCAGTCTTGTCGGCACAGTCAAATCCTGGCTTTCTTTCACTGACCACGTTCACAAGGATTGTATTGTTTCTATACTTGACCCCAGAGAAGCGAGTGTTGTGTTTTAGACCATCTGAAGTAATTGCCATCAATGTCTCCAGAGTTGTCAACTTTTGGATAGAAAGGAAAAGTGACTTTGGTGTAATTAAGACACTAAACATGTTTTTTATTTAACTTTTTTTTGAGATTATTATAAATTCACAGGCCGTTGTAACAAAATAGTAGATTCTGTGTAACTCTTACCCAGTTTCCCTCAATAACATCTTGCAAAATTACAGAACAATATCACAACCAGAATATTTACATTGATAAAATCTGTCATTTTTTTAAATATTTCCCCATCTTTATTTGTATTCACGTGTGTTTGTATGTGTGAAGAAACACAAACACAATTACATTTAGACCTATGCAACTTTATCACATATGTGAGTGTGTGTATCCATCACCACAGTCAAGATACAGAACAGTTCCATTGCCACAATGATTCCTCCTGTCACTCTTTTAAATTGACATATCCGTCCTCTCTCCCCCATCATTAATCCTTGGCAATCCTAATCAGTTCTCTATTTCTGTACGTGTATCATTTCAGAACTATAATATAAATGAAATTATTATAAAGTATGTAAGCCTTTGGGATTGTTTTTTTCCACTCATAATTTTCTGGAGATATACCCAAGTTGTTGTACTACCAGTAGTTGGTTTCTTCTTATTGCTGAGTAGTATTCCATGGTATGGATGTACCATAGTTTGTTTAAAGATTCATCTCTTGAGGAAATATGGAATCCTTCCAGTTGAGAGCTATTATAAGTACAGATTTTTGTGTGAACATAAATCTTCATTTGTCTAGGGTAAATGCCCAAGAATGCAATTGTTGTGTCACATGGCAATTACATATGTAGTTTTTTTAAGAAATGACATACTGTTTTCCAGAGTAACTGTACCATTTCACATTTCTGCCTGGATGAATCAGTTTCTTTGATTCGTCAGCATTTTGTCCTGTCAACTGCTTTTCGTTTTAGCCTTCGGAGAGATATCTAGTATTATCTCATTGTTGTTTTAATTTGCGTTTCTCTAATGGCTAATGATACCAAACCTCTTTTCATGTGTTTATTTGCCATCTGTATATCCTCTTTGATAAAATGTCTGTGGGTTTTGTTAGTTTGTTTTTGTACTATTGAGTTTTGAGAGTTCTCTACATATTAGCCCTTTGTTGGCCATGTAGTTTGCAAATATCAATCTAGCTTGTCTTTTCGTTCTTATAACAGTTTTTTAAAAAGCAAAAGTACTTAATTTTGATGAAATCTGATTTGTCTGTTTTTCATTTCATTGTGTTTTGGTTTCAAGTCTAAAGTAATTGGGCTAGCCCTAGATGCAAACTTTTTTTCTAAAAGTTTTAGAGTTTTATATTTTACATTTATATCCATGATTAATATAGAGTTACTTTTTGTTTAAGGTAGAAGTTTAAGATTGATATTTATTTTTGCATGTATGGAAGTCCAATTATTCCAGCCTGATTTGTTTAAAAGCTACCCTTCCTCAATTACATTGTGTTTTCACATTTATCAGAAATCAGTTGGTCCTATTTGTGTGTCTTTTCATAGGTTTTCTATTCTGTTTCATTTATCTGTGTGTTTATCCCTCTGCCAAAACCACACTGTCTTGATTACTATAGCTTTATAAATAGGCCTTCATATCAGTAGAATGAATCCTCCTATTTTATACTTTTTTATCAAGACTGTTTTAGTTATCTAAGCCATGTGTCTTTCCACATAAATTTTAGAATAAGCATGTCTGTGTCTACAAAACTTATGTAATGACTTAGCATAAATTGCATAACTTAGTCTGTTTTAAGGAGAGAGAATGAAAAGATGAATGGAGATTATTTGGGGAGAAATTGAAGGAAGAAAAAAATAGGAAAAGAGAATATGGGAGAGAAAGTTCTGTTTTGCTTATAAACCACTGATGACAAAAGACTGTGTGATTAAATAATGTGACAGTGTTAGAGATACGACAGAGCTCCCTGGAAAGATTGTCACTGTCACTATTGTAATCCAACTATTTCACTCTTGTCATCTGCTTTAATTGTCTCATGAGTCACCCTTCTGGAAGCAGTCATAGAAGTTCCCAATCTACCTGAGATCTATAATCTTGGAACTGAAACACTTTTTTTTTTAACAGTGCTTTCTGTTCATTTTCTTTTGCTTTATTTTTCAAGAAATAAGGCAAAATTCATCTTGCTGACAACACTAAGCTTTATTCATCTTAATTGAAAAGCATGCTACATATGATAAGGTCTAAACCATCACACCTTTGCACCAAATCAGCTCTTAACTGTCACATGTCATAAAATAATCTCTTGCCCTTAAGTATATACCCCAATTATATCTTACCCTTATTATGTATTCTGCCTAAACCTAGATTTTTAAAGCACATATTTTCAAAAAGGAATCCAGTATTGCAAGACTCAGTTGTCTGAGATCTGTGACATATTGATTGGCTCAATACAAAAAACAGTCCCTTTATATTACTTCTGTTTACTTAACAACATCACTTTCTAAAAAATGGAGGAGAAATGAATCACGGTTGGTGAAGTGATAAAAGAGAGTAACTTTTACCATCTAATAGCATCTAATCTAACTGAAATCTTGGTGGCCAACAAACAATAAAAAAAATTCATAATCAAGAGATTTCAAATGAAACAGCAATAAAAAGGTCCGAAGATTGATACATATAATTCCCAAAAATATAATAATGTGACATTATTTTTATTTTTACAATGAAGAATTTAAGCAAAAGTTATAAACATTTCAAGCATTAGGAAAGTATAGGGAATAACATAACCATCATCTATAACATACATAGGATGGTAAGTAGATGCAAGTTTTCTCCACCCCTTTGGGTTACTCTTCACTGGGCGCTTCATGCATACATGCATCATGCACATGTTATTAAATTTCTGTTTTGCTCTTGTCACTCTGTCTTTTCCATTTGAATTTACAGGGCTCAAGACAGAAAACCTAAGAGAGGTAAAAGAAAAAGATTTATTTTCCCTTCCCTACAGTAACATAGATAAATACAAATGATAAACCTATACCTGTGAAAGTAGAAGGAAAAGATTTTTGATATCAATCTTAACTCTTTCACTTGTTTATTTCTACTATTGTACCTTTAAAATGGAAATAGATGATCAATCTATATTATAAGGTTGTTGGAAAGATTAATCAAGAAAAGCTACATAATTTACACTTTATTCTCTTGTTAATCTGTCTTTTATCAGCATGATTCATGGGCCTAGACAGTTAACCCGAAGGACAGGGCAAAAGATTTCCTCCCCTACAACATGGAGGAAGAGACTATTTGCTCTGTGGTAAAAGGATCATAATCTTAGAAGGCCCAGGTTCTCAAACTAGTTCTGGAAATACCTATATGGGCACACAGTCATCCCAGGACAGATGATAACATTATAAAAATGAATCTAAAGAAAGATGACAAAAATTATATTTGTGGTTATGAAAATGCCGCTTAGTCTGTACATCTGAAGGACACATAATAATATAGGCACACATTTACACAGGACACTTTTGGTTACAAGTGACAGAAACCCAGTTCAGATTTGCACAAATCAAAAGAAAATATTGGACTTTCGCAGGGATTAATCTGACCTCAAGCATAGCAGGACTCAGGGCTAAACAAACTACGTCAGTCTTATATTTTTACTGTAGATGGGTTATCCCCTTTGTTGGGGACTTAGGGGTGTAAGGATTGCAACCCAAGGAAAAAGCTTTTTTCTTTCAATGTTCAAATAAAAGTCCAAAAAGTTCTGATTGATCTTTCATGGCTCACTTTGGACCATTGCTATGTCCAGGGGAATGTTATTGCTATAAATAAGGACAGGATTAGAAGTCAGGAGGAAGAAAGTCATGGAGAGAGAATCTTGCAGACCTAACAAACAACAGCTTCCACAGCCTATGCAGGTAACTTTAATTTTTTAATAATTAAATTTTCCACTTGTCAAAAGATGCTAGTTAGTTAAGTTCCTTTTAATTTGAAATTTTATTCTTTTGATTATAAGCTTTGTTTGTCTTTGAAATGTGAAGAAATAAATCAGATATTTAATATTCTTCCAGCTTTTGAAAACTCATTTTTGGTTATAGGCAACTTCTTAATTTTAATCTCAAAATGGCTTTTAAGAGCACATTTTGTTCTCAGCTTTTACTGAACCTATTGCTTCCCTGGAAATTCTCATTCTTTTCTTTTTATATTTCCTCTTTGCCTGTCTTCTTATGGCTTTTCTCTTTTGAAAGCGTTAGCTCTTCAAGGTCACTCTGATTTCAAAAGTCTACAAGTAAAGGATTTAATTTTTCAAATGTAAATGGAGCTTAGGACTAACTTTGTAATTGGTTTATTTTGCTTCTGCTCTTTCTAGCCACATCCTGACTCCATATGTTTCAGAGTATTTTAGGTGTTAGTGATGTCATGAACTACAAACTAAAATTTTGGCAGCAATACAAAGAAAGAACTAATTCTCTAATATACCTTGAATGTATTTGCAAGTGCTAAACTAATATTTGGTAGGTGATTTGAGATCTAAAAGTATAAAATATATTTACTTAGAAATGGACTCATTTAACTTATAATTTATCTTTTGTTAAAAAAAAAAAAATAAGTGCAATGTGCATGCGAATTCAGATAGTTCATGATGGAAGTCGAAATTAGCAGAATATTTGTACTGCCTAGATGAGCTCTACCATATTATGCAATTTGAGGTTCTTAGTTCTATTTTTAAAAGAAAAAAATACTTGAATGATCAAGCACATTATATAATTAGGGCGCTATAAGATAATATAATTAGAAATACACTTCAAACAATATAAAATGAAGGCTACAGATATATGCAAGCCTTCTTACATCAGAAATATGAGTAGAAATACATATATGGAGCCAGAATGATGTGGTTCAGTGGTTGAGCATCTACCCATGAACCAGGAGGTCATGGTTTGATTCCCGGTCAGGGTGCATGCCCTGTTTCGGGTTAAACCCCCAGAAGGGGTCATGCAGGAGGCAGCCGATCAATGCTTCTCTCTCATTGATGTTTCTATCTCTCTCTCCCCCTCCCTTCTTCTCTCTCTAAAAACCAATAAAAAAATATTTAAGAACATAAGTAAATACATGTGGAGAGGATTTTAGCAGAAACCAAGAAGTCCCTGTTTGGACAAAGACAATTGCAAAGTCACAGCCTGGGTGGCCCAGACCCTCATGTTAGCAATGCTATTCATCCCAAGATAAATAAATCCCATCATAAACACTGGTCAAATAGGAAGGACAATGACAAAGAATAATACTTGTAGCAATTAAAATGCTGTCCATACTGCTATTCTGGAGGACAGTATTAGGGTTCCATGACCTATGTTATATAATTATTTATAATAAATAAAATGTAACTAGAAGCCCTACTGTGCTCCAGGCTTTCTGTTTGAATTGCTTAACTAATTTTTCTTTTATAAATATTCTATATTGTATATATTAGATGACAGATGAAAAACCTGAGACCCTAAATGGGTAAGTAGTTTGCTCATACATATCCATATATAACTTAGAGATGTTCAGTTATAAGCCTAGGACTCTTTGATTTTAAAACTGAAATATTCAATATTAAACAACAGGTATCATATTTTCAATGATGTGGATAAAGTTTTCATCAATAACAAGTTTGATAATAGGCATAGATATTTCACATTTGCAATACTTGAATTATCCAATGAAATCTTATTTGAAAATAACTTTTTTTATGACAAATAATTTAAAACACACCAGTTAGTTCTTCATTCATACAAATTACAACTAGTCCAGTATCTCTTTAGACAAATAGTGGAAGCTCTAAAGAGAAAGAGTGCTGACAAGTTCGAAAGGGTCAAAAGACAGCTGAACAAAAGATCAGGCAGCAACTCAGAACTGGCTGTGGTTTATGTTCAGCGCCATTAGAATGTGGATTATCTCTTTTAAACATTTAATGGGATGGAAATTGCATATAAGATTCCTTTGCATTGCATCAATAAAAAGCAGCCCAGCAATGAGGTCTTGTACAAAAAATAGACAGTGAGAATGTGATAAAAGAAACACTTTGACAGATCGGCTAAACATCACGTACTACTGAAGGAGAAAGATTTAATGTATATAAAAGAGGCTTCAGTCCTGGTGCTAATGGACCACAGTTGTACATTAAGAAGCATCTAACCATTTGATATTTTGATTTGTGATGGAGACATTTATAGGAGGAATTAATATAGGACTTGTGTGTTCCAATTTGGGGTGAAATTATTTGGTATCTGAATAGAAAAAAATGACTCAAGTCAATAAAGAAATGAAGTAAGACTTATCCAAAGATAGAGAAATAATAATACAAAAGACGTAAACAAAGAGTAGCCTACTGACAATAATATTTCCTAATAATGAGACCCAGCCTTCACATTAAGGCATTCAAAAGGTCAGAAGGGGCCACTCCAGCTCTAAACATCTTTATTCATAAATAAGTGAACATAATAGTCTAATAAATAAGTGAAACTATTCTATTGCAATATGTAACTGGATGATTATTAGCCTTGTTTTCCTTTCTTTAAAGAGTGGGAGAGATAATGATACGTTACAATTTGTGGGAATGTTGTAATTTACATTTATATTCGAGGACTGCTTTCCAACATGCCTCTCTCTTAAAGGCTCCCTTACCCTTTCACCAGCAAAATAAACAAAAGAGAAAAAGTACTTGCTCTAGAATTGAAACAACCAATGCTGTACCAGTTTTCTTTTTATAGTATGAAAAGTGCAGAGTAGGGAGAATGAGGTTGCAGATTATACATAATATTCAAAGCAACAGCCTGCATTTTACATATACATGTTATATTTTTTTGTTTAAGCATTTTGCTTATCTATTATTACAGAAAATAAACTTGTAGTGGATTTTAGTGCCAATAATCACACTCTTAGGGGACTGGTCAAGTTAGGGCTTGATCTTATATTTACATTTGATTGAACATTATCTCTCTTTTTTTTTTTTGGACCACAATAATGTTAGAAATATTTTATTTTTATGAGTGGAAATGAGACAATGGGCCAAGAGGGAGGACAGGAAAGAAGTAAAGCAGGAATAATTCTTGATATTTTTGCAAATGCTTTGAAATATTTTTTAAAATCTACTTGTTTTAGTCTCATTTAAAAAAGGAAAGTCGTCACCAAGGAATGACTCCCTTGTGTGATAAATCATTGTCTACAGCACTTTATCATTTCATTTTCAGTGTGCTGACATTAAATATTTCAACAGCAGTTACCTCCTGGAAGAGAAGAAATCCAAGTACTGAGCCCAAGACTTCACCATTAGAAGGTTGTGGAGAAGAGAAGGGACAAGTAAATGAGACTGAGAAGAAGTGGCTATTAAGAAAGTAGAAAGAACCAAGACTGGAAGTCAAGTGAAAAAACTGTTTGGAGGAAAAGATCAATTAACTCTGTATAATGCTACTAACAGGTAGGGTGACTCTACCATTAACATTCAAATCAGATGTTCTGAGAGTTAAATTAGACCATATGGATTATACTAGGAAAAAAGTATAAACCAGGACCCTCCGTTGCACATCAGGTTATTCTCCTGGGGGGACAGGTAAGAAGAGGACTGAGAAGTCACTCCTGAACTTAACAACATGATTTGCTATATTAATGAGAACAGTGTTGGTGGGTGGCATGGTGGAACATGAGACAAAAGTGGGGTTAGGAGAGGAGAAAATTTGGAGACAACAAATTGGACAAATCTTTAGAGAAATTATTCTGCAATGGTGACTTAAGAAATCAAACTGCAGCTGTGGGGAAGTAAGGGAAAGAGAATGTTTGCTTGTTGTTTAAGATGAGAGAACTAGCCCTCGTCAGTTTGGTTCATTGGTTAGAGCATCAGCCCTCAGACTGAAGGGTCCTGGGTTTTATTTCAGCCAACGGCATATACCTCAGTTGCAGGCTTGATCCCGGCCTGGGTCGGGGCATGTGTGAGAGGCAACCAATCCATGTGTCTCTCTCACATCGATGTTTCTCCCTCTCTCTCTCCCTTCCACTCTCTCTGAAAAGCAATGGGAAAATATCCTTGGGTGATAATTAAAAAAAAAAAGATGGGCGAACTAATAAATGTTTGTGTGGTGGTTTAGCATCAAATATAAAAGAAAAATTCATGATTAAAAGAGAAAAAAGAGAATTGCTAGAGCAAAGTCCTTGAGTAACTTGAGAGAGGTTGGGGCATAGAACACGAGGGAAGGGATTGATTTTAGGAGGGATACATGACCCATGGTAATAGAAAGAAAGTCAAGTATGTGGATATACACATGGCCTGGTGAATAGACATGGTGATATCAACTTGCAAGAATCCTTTTTTTCATGCCTCTGTCTTCTAAGTAATATTAGAAGTTATCGGCTGACAACAAGCCTGGAGGAGATGATTTGGGTTTGAAAAGAAGAGGGAAGGTATGAACAATTGTTTAGGGAATAGGAGACTTAATAAGCTAAGGTCACAGAGCATTAAGGGTGCACAAGATGTTCATCATCATAGATTTATAGAAACATCAGTGAGGGTGGTTATGAACTTTTCTACATCCACATACGCTGACAGGCATAACAAAGGTGAAAAAAAATGGTTGGGCCAAGTGAGAATGAAGAAGAGGGGAAGAACTGAGTAAGAAGAGAATATATGCAAGAGATAGACCATAGGATTTTAGCTGGTCAGAGTCATGTTATCAAGGCCAAGTGACAGAAAAAATGTGATAGGTCAATAGATTGGAGGTTTTTGTGTAGCTGAAAGATCCTTAGTATTGAAATATTAGATTAGAAGATGTTAGGTCAAAGGGAAAGGATGGTGTTCAAAGAGTAAGATTCATGAAAATGAGATTACAGAAAGGTTCCGACTTTAGTAAAGACAAGGTTAAGGGCATGGCTATTAAAGTGTATGGCTGATAAAGAGTGGAAGACAAGATCATTAAATGAATGAGGTTCGTAAAACAAAGAGGTCAGTATATTGAAAAGACCACAGATGTACATGTTGAAATTGACAAGATTTAAGACTTGAGTAGTATTGGAGACATGAAGGAAAAAAAGGTGAATCAATGTCAGTAAAAGTGAAGTGTACTGGGTCATATGGGGATTTCAGGGAAGAAAGAGAGAGAAAGATCTGAAAGTATTGAAGAGGAGCAAGGAAGCAATTTATGCCACCTCCAAGCTCAGTGGTATTACGATGGGAGAAAAATCAGTGACCATTTGAGTAGACCGAGGGAACTAATGCTCTTAATCAATAGTCATATTTTCATCAGAGTAGAAAGGTAAATGGAATGTTCAGAGCAGAAATCAGGTATAGAGAAGAAATTGATGGTAATAATCTATGGACTCCTGAAGGCAATGAGGAAGGTTTGTACAATTTATGGAGGGTAGGAGAAAGAAACAGAAGTGTGGAAGCAGATATAGAATCTTATAAGGAGCAAAATATAGGAGAGGAGGGGTGAGTTGGGAGTCTGAGGGTTTCTGTGGTGAATGATGTAAATAACATGGCAAAATAGATGATTAAGTTACAGACTGTGAGATAGGACTATTATCCTGGATTATCTGTGTGGGCCCTAAATTTAATCACACAGGTCCTTATCAGACAGAGACTAAGGAGGTTTCCTGCAGACACAGGTAAAGGATAAGGTGATGTGAAGACGGAGAAAGAAATGCAGTGATGTGAACATATGCCAAGGAGTGCTGGTTGCCTTCTGAAGGGGTAAGAGACAAGGAATGCATTTTCTTCTAGAGTCTTCAGAGGAGGTATGGCTCTGCTGATACCCTGATTTTGTCTCAGGGATGCTGCTTTCAAATTTACTGCCTCCAGAACTGTGAGGGAGTAAATTTCTATTGTTTTAAGACACCAAGTTTGTGGCAATTTGTTATAGCAGCTATAGGAAGCTGATACACTATGAATTCATATTAGATCTCTGCGGCAAGATTATTCTGATTTGGCTGTCGGTTGGGCTCCTTGGTTTTCTCAGGTTGCATCTCTTAGGGCTGGAGGTCCAAAATGGCTCTTATGTGCATGTTTTATCCCTGGCTTGGGGTAGCTGAAGGCTGGGACTGGCTGGGCATCTTTCACCTTCAGGTTGCCTTCCACATGGCTGGCTTAGATTTCCTCCTAGTCTCCTGGAAACTGGACTTTTTGCATGGTGGTTGGCTCCCCTGGAGCAAACACTGCACAAGGAATTAGAAGAAGGCTTCTTATGACCAAGCCTTGGAAGTTGCAGAAAAACACTTCCACCACATTTTATTGGTCAAGCAACTAAGGCTAGCCAATGGGACGGGGAATTAGATCCCACTTCTATTTTTTTTTAAATTTTATTTTTGTTTAAAATATTACAGATGTCCCTTTTTCTCCCCAATGACCCATTCTACCCTATCTCACCCCCCTCCCACCATTGTCCGTGTCCGGGTTGTGCATATATGCATATAAATTCTTTGGTTACTCTCTCCCCCTCCACCCACCCGCCCTCCTCCAACCCTCTGCGCTGCTATGAATGCAGGGGTGCATAGATTCTTTCTGATTAGTGTTTCAGGATTCTTAAGATATATTCCTAGGAGTGGAATCACTGGGTCAAAAGGCAGCTCCATTTTTAATTTTTTGAGGAACCTCCATACTGTTTTCCACAGTGGCTGCACCAGTCTGCATTCCCACCAGCAGTGTGCTAGGGCTCCCCTTTCTCCACACCCTCGCCAGCACATGTCGTTTGTTGATTTGTTGATGGAGCCATTCTGACAGGTGTGAAGTGATATCTCATTGTGGTTTTGATTTGCATCTCTCTGATGATTAGCAATGTTGAGCATTTTCTCATGTGTCTCTTGGCCATCCGTATGTGCTCTTTGGAGAAGTGTCTATTCAGGTCCTTTGCCCATTTCTTAATTGGGTTGTTTGTCTTCCTCTTGCTGAGTAATATGAGTTCTTTGTACACTTTGGACATTAGCCCCTTATCAGATACATCCTTGGCAAATATGTTTTCCCAGACAGTGGGGTTCTTTTGTATTTTGAGGCTCTTTTCTTTTGCTGTGCAGAAGCTTTATAGTTTGATGTAGTCCCATATGTTTATTTTTTCTTTTGTTTCTCTTGCCCTAGGAGATGTATCAGTGAAAAGTCCACTACATGGGATGTCTGTGGCTTTACTGCCTATGTTTTCTTCCAGGGTTTTTATGGTTTCGTGACTTACATTTAAGTCTTTTATCCATTTTGAGTTTATTTTTGTGTATGGTGAAAGTTGGTGGTCTAGTTTCATTTTTTTTGCATGTATCTGTCCAATTTTCCCAGCACCACTTATTGAAAAGACTGTCATTACTCCATTGGATGCTCTTGGCTCCTTTGTCAAATATGAACTGACCATAATGGCGTGTAGACCCCACCTCTAAATGGAAGAAGTAGATAAGAATATGTGATAGTTTTTCATCTATCACAAGTATCAAAGAGAAGAACATGAGGCACATAAGGTATGTGAGCGATATGAGAAAGCTGAATAAAATAGCAGCATTTCTGTGTAAATGGGAGAAATTTTCAGAAGCAGGTTTGTGAGTGGGAAATTTAATTGAGTATCTTCACTGAAGTTTGTCTACCTAAACCAAGGGCCAGAGTAGAGAGAATTACAAACCAAAGGTAGTTAATGGACTTAGTTCTTTTTTAAATTTTTTTGAGAATGTAAAATTTTATTTATTTATCATATACTAGAGGAATCAATTATACTATTGATTAATTAATATAAAATTGAATATCTATAGCCAATTCAATATCTTTAACCTTTTAATTTTAATTAAGTTAACCTTATTTTATCTTTATGGGTCTGCTGAGTGCCCATTTAGTCTGTAGAGAATCTTGGTTCACTGAAGGCATGTAAATTTACAAATAAACCTAAATGTCCAACAACCTTAGCTCCAAGGGAGTGACAGGGTCTTCCCTCAAAGACTCCAAGCTATGTAGGAACCTGGACAGGTGAGGCTCCATGGCAGAGAGGCCTGAGACTCCCCGTCAGCATCTTAGGAACCAGAGTCCTCCAGCTTGGGGGTAAAAGTCAGAAGGTCCTGCATCTTTTATATTATGTAACTACCAGGGCTTTAGTAAACTGGGGATATGGGAACTTTAGAATACTAAAAATAATACTTTCATAGCTTACAAGTGTTTTAGTATGTGGGACTCAGAATGCTTAGGTTTTATTGTTGTCATTTTAAAATGTAGTTTAGTTTAGTGTAGTTTAGTGTAATTTAGCTTGGGCAGATTATCTCACATTATCTCTTCTGCACCCAGTTTGTGGATAACTAATTACCAACACCTGAGAGAGAGGGGGGGGAGACTACAAATCATTTTCTTCTAGAATTATAAAAAATATGACATAGTGGAAGTCCCTCCAGATGCGGTGTTGTGCTGTGGGGAAGGGAGACAGGTTTGTAAACCCCGGAGTGAGCTTCTGCCTACCCGAGGCTGCTGCTGTGCGGAGACCCCCGGGTGAAGCCACCGTCACCATGTCTGACTAGGAGACAAAACCTTCAACTGAGGATTTGGGGGGAAAGAAGGAAGGAGAATACATTAAACTCAAAGTCATTGGATAGGATAGCAGTGAGATTCACTTCCAAGTGAAAATGACAACACATCTCAAGAAACTCAAAGAATCATCCTGTCAAAGACAGGAAGTTCCAATGAATTCACTCAGGTTTCTCTTTGAAGGTCAGAGAATTGCTGATAATCACACTACAAAAGAGCTGGGAATGGAGGAAGAAGATGTGATTGAAGTTTCTCAGGAACAAACAGGGGGTCATTCAACAGTTTAGATACTATTTTTCTTTTCTTTTCCCTCAATCCTTTTCTATTTTTAAAAATAGTTCTTTTGTAATGTGGTGTTCAAATTGGAATTGAAAATTGACCCCCCCATCTCTTTAAAACATCTGGTAATTTGAATTCTA
Source organism: Miniopterus natalensis (assembly GCF_054644295.1). Taxonomy (NCBI): domain Eukaryota; kingdom Metazoa; phylum Chordata; class Mammalia; order Chiroptera; family Miniopteridae; genus Miniopterus; species Miniopterus natalensis. Next base: position 14,710,615 of record NC_142086.1, on the reverse strand, counting down.
GTGCCCATTATTCATTATTGTTTGTTTTCATTGTGCTGATTTTTGGTGATCAAACCTCAGTCCCTTTCATGTTGCTGTCTCCTTTTGAAATATGTGCGTGTACAGGGAGGCCACCTTTTTCAAGATTGTGCATTTTCAGGCTTGTGATAAATAAGGTCGACCAATGCAAGTGTTCATAATGACTTCTAATTGGCCCTGAAGTTCTAGCATGTGATTGCTTCACTCCTGGACTATGACTTTCAGTGGGAGGTGGAAGTTTTTCAGAAAACTGAACTGTGGAAAAATGATCTTTCCTCAACTTGAAGCTACTTTCTGAAGGTCTGGACCAAAAGAAGAGGAATATCAGGTTGGAGTCAAGATTACAGATAAGGCGAGAGTAAAGACTAACTCCAAAGATGGCTTCATGAAGAGAAACCATTTTAAGAGTAGAGAAAAATCTTGTCAGAAGATCCCAGAAAAGTTCTAATTTTCATTAGCAGTTAATAAAGTTACTCATGCAGAAGTGTGTACAACAGAACACTGTTCTTTTTTATTTTATTTGTACTCTTTGGCCTGGGATATGGGTTTAAAATTGCATTGTCTGTACCAGCTTGGTTAAAATAAACAAAATATTTGTAAAAATCATAAAAAAAAAAAAAAAAGGAATTATAAAAAATAAATGATAGCTTAAAAGTATGGGTTTCTTTTTAAGGTGATATAAATGCTCTAAGAATGAATGTGGTGGTGGTCACACATGTCTGAGAACATGCAAAAACCATTAAGTTGTACACTTTAAGTGGGTGGATTACATGGCATGTGTGTGCACTATATCTCAATAAAAGTATTTTTAAAAAAGAATTCTACACAAAAACATTTTGTACCATCTTTAAGCTTGATCTAGAGCAGTACCATTTGAATTGTGTTTTTGAAACAAAAAGCCAAATTTTTTTTTTTTTTCCCTATTTCTGATACATTTTTGCTGAACTCTTCTTAAATTATAATAAAGGTGCCCAAGGTGAGAAAGTTGGTTGACACTTCATTCTAAATTAATTTAAACTGTTCTTGGTAGTATTTTATTTAATTTTAAAATATATGAGTCTTGCCCCTGTAGATTATGAGTTTTTTGAGGTCAATGTCTTCTTCCCCGTTAGCTCTTAGCAGGAGTCTCAAGAAATACCTATTAAATGATAAACTGAAAACAAATGACCTGGAATATTTGTTTGGTTGTTTGAAGTTGCAATCAGTGTTTTGACATGAACTAAAATAATAAAATAAAATAACTAGTCTGTATCTACTGACAAGCAAACAATGAGAGGATACTATTATTCTTTGTGTTGTATTAAGGATAAATATGTTCTCAGCAGTCAGTTCGGTTTTGTGCTAGACTTTTGAAGTTAGATCAATGTCTTCAATGTGCACTGAACTGACAAATACTATAAATATTTAAATTTGAAATAAAGTCTCCTTTTTATTAAGTATGCATTCATCTTTGACTCTTCTGAATTTAGAATTAAAATAAAATTGGTACCAACATCAACCAAGACCGTGATGTCAGTGTTCCTTGAATGCAAATACAATAAATATTCAGCTTTGCTTGAAAAAATGGAGCTGACATTTCTGCATGATGAACAGGGTGTCGAATGGAACAGAGTGATTCCCCGGGGTTTGAAAGGTTCAGACATCTGAATTCTCTCTGCCCCTTCTCAGGACTTATAGAATGTTCTCCCCGATGTTCTACTCCTAGAATCATCTGGCCAGGAGCCCAATGAACATCAGGTTTGTTTAAAGGTCTAAGTAGACCCCTGGGTTTATTGCTGATTTCATTTTGCATTTCAGTGGCATTGATCCTGCCTCTCTGCTGTGACCCTCCCTTATTTATGTATTTGTACCAGCTGAATGTTGGCTGATTGATTGGGATTCTCCACGTTAGTGTAGTTATTATTTGTCTCTAGATAACCCTAACAACATATTCTCTTGTGCTTACACCATAGATTCAGTTGCCTAACCATGAAGTATCTTTTTTTTTTTTCACATGTGCTTTCTTTAGAACATGGAAAGAAAATTGGAAAATGGGATTACATCCTTGGCAAATTCCTTCATTAGCATTGACATTTCTCACCTCTTGATTTCTCCTTCATTATCTCCCTTATTTGTGAGTTTCTCCTATGTACAAACCACTACTGTCCATGAAGGACGCCAATACTCAAGGAGTTTATGCTGTTTTGAAAAGATTAGAATATCTGTTGTGAGCACTCTGGCTGTGAGTATAGTCTTTCCTATAAGTCACTCCTTATCCTGACTCCTGGGTAGTATCAGGGGTGCCCAGTGGAGGCTGGGACCCTAGGTGGTTACTTGGCCCCCTAGATTCCCAACACCAAGTAACAACAGTGAGCCAACAGAGGCGACTATGCTGTCAATTTAGCTTTTATTACTTGGAGACTTAATCCAAATCACAAACACATCAGAGTACACTCATAAGCTTTGGGGATTAAAGACCCAAAAGTTCAAGAGTCCCCAATGTCCTCTTGTCCAGGCTACTCACAGAGCTGTGATCACTGGTCTCTGGGAGTCATCCTGATGGGCAAGTCATGGAAGCCTCAGTGTCCAGGGGTCCACATCTTGCAAGAAAGACTGACGAACCAGCTGGAGACAGCAAGGCCCTGTAATACTCAATGGCCACCAAGCCAGACTCACGAGCAAGTGGGCAGCACTGCTCACTTGCAGGAGGGTGAACAGCAGCTTGCTTGTTCTGCATTAAGTTTTTATAGAGTCTTTTGTTGTCTGCTGAGTTGTGATAATGTGTTGCAGTTGATGTGACAAACAAACTTGTAAATATTTGTTAAGATCTGCAGCAGGGACCCCTGCCCTTCAGCTTCTGCATTGCCCTGACGAGGCGTTGTATACAACCTTTATCAAGAAAGTGCAATGGCCGCACTTCGCACTTGGTGGCTCTAAAGATGGATTTGGTTATGTCAGCTTCAAGATGGAGTCAGCCAAGTCATGCTAATTCCACGCTCTCCACAATATCTACATAAAACTCTCAGTTTAAGGACACCTCAGGAGTGAGCGAGGACAATAATAACAAAGTCCTGACAGTGGACAAAGGAGCAGAACTTGCTAGGTGATGAAGGAATTTATAAATAACTACCTTCCATGTTTCAGTTGGAATGAATGGGGAGTGTGACCACTTTTGAAGTTCCATGTCAGCAGTGGTAATCTCAGTGCTGATGAGCTTCCTCTCCTTATGGTTCATTTATTTAATACATAAAAACATGAACACCTAATTTAAAAAATTAAATAGTGTACAAAGGCTTCAAATGAAGCAAAAGAGTTCTCTATCACACCCAGTCTTGCATTCTAGAGACAAACATTTTTAAATATTTATTTAACTTACCTTATTTATTTATTATAAATAAATTTAACTTCCATTTGCTATGAACTGAAATATGTCCTCTCAAAATTCATATGTTGAAGCCCTGACCCCCAACTATGACTGTATATGGAGATAGGGCCATCAAAGATGTAATTAATGATAAATGAAGCCATGAGAGTGGAAACCTGATTCACTCTGACCAGTGTACTTCTAAGAAGAGAGAGAAACTGGGGATGGGTTTACACAGAGAAAAGGTCAAGTGAGAATACAGTGAGAAAATAGCCATATGCAAGCCAAGGAGCGAGGCCTTACAAGAAACCAACCCTCGGAGGTACATTGATCTTGACTCCCAGACTCCAGAACAGTGAGACAATAAATTTCTATTGCTTAAGCTTCCCAATCTGAGGTATTTTGTTTGTTATGGTAGCCCTAGAAAACTAATATACATATGATAGCTATTCAATCCCTACAAAATATTTGTGGAGAAAAATAAGTCTTTCTAACCCATCTCCTGGTTTTCTTCTAAAGGAACCAATCTTATCAGATAATTTTGTATTATTTAAAGACAACTACTTCTACACATTTTTATATTTGGCCATTTAGTCATCAAATCCATATCTCTAAATAGTGTGATCTTACAGTTTCTTGATTTAGGAATTTTAGACTTTTTATATAATTTTCTTCTATTATTAATGAGGCTTGGTTTACTTATCTTGCTCTTCTCACTCCTTCTTTCTCTCTTACCAAATAATTATTTCACTATTCCAAGTTCTTTCTCCAATTCATTTTGCAACTTGATACAACATGCTGCAATTTTTTATTATTCATCATGAGACTGAAGGCACTGGTAGTTCCAGTCTTCACTAAACTTTTCTCATCCTGTCTTTACCTCCAAACTCTGACAGCTATGTTGTGATACCATAGTTTGATATCCTATGATTTTTCTACAAGTTTATTCTAAAGTTTGAAAACCAATAATCAATGTCCAGTTTACTATGAGACTATAAATAATGTTCTCTGTAGAGCCAAGTGGTGTGCTAAGCTTATGTTTCCCTTTCAAGAAGTCTGCATTGCCCAGCCAGTGTGGCTCAGTGGTTGAGCATCGACTTAGGAAACAGGACATCTCGGTTCAGTTCTCCGTCAGGGCACAAGCCTGGGTTGCAGGCTCGATCCCCACTAGGGAGAGTGTAGGAGGCAGCCAATCAATGATTCTCTCATCACCGATGTTTCTCTCTCTCCCTCTCTCTCTCTCTCCTTCTCCCTTCCTCTCTCTGAAATCAAGAAAGACATATTAAAAAAAAGAAAAAAAAAAGAAGTGTGCATCAATTCAATTTGAATTAGAAAAGCAGATCCATTAGGAGTACTATTCATTAAGAGATTCATTACAGAAATTAGAATTTATATAACTGTGGGAGGAGCTAGGGAAGCAATGTCTAGAAACAGAAGTAGTATGATCATAAAAAAGTTATTGCTAGCCTCCCAGAAGCACTGCCTGGTGGACAAAGAAGCCAAGCACGTGCAGCTTCCACAAAGGGTCATAAAGGTGAACTAGTGGAGAAATCTATGGAAGGCATAGCTTCTGTACTTTGTGGTGGGACCAGGGTGGCTATAGATCATAGGATTTACAGTCAGGGAGAAAAAGATGGACTAGAACAGGAGAAAGTAAGGGTAGAATGTAAGACATTTCTTTCACTACTCTCTTGGTTTTTTCCTGTATTTTCCTCTCTCTTTCTCACTGTCTTGGTTGGCTTGGGTACTCTCACTTAGCTTCATAATCAAAGTGATACCTTTTCTGAGACCAAAGGATCTGAAAATGTGCTTATTCTGCCTTACTCTTTATTGATAGCTTGGCCGTACATAGGATTTTAGATTTAAAAACATTTTCTCTTATAACTTAGAAGATACTGCTTCATGGTTTTTGAAGGTATTACAGTCTAGAAATCTGAAGTTTGATGGCAGTCTGGTGTTTGCTTCTCTGTGAATGATTCTTTGTACTAGAATCATGTCGCATGCTTTCCTCTGAAGTCCAGTTATCCTTTGTTGTTTATGTATATTTAAGAATGAAGTCAGTAGAAAAGTTTATTGGGGTTTTGTACTCAAGGGCAATCCCTGTCAAATTACTTTGGGGTGACTTGGTTGGCTCCCATGTATTATTCTGAGTGACACTTAAATGCCAAGAAGTCAAAATAAAGACTGCTTTGAGCTGCCCTAGTTCTACCCAGAGTTTGCTTATTTAGAAAAGAGCACTATCATTTTGGGCTTATAGATGAGTGCCTATTATCTGGAAAATGGGAGGAGATGGAGATCAGAGGAAATTATTCCCTGTGGAAACCTTCAACAATTCTCAGTCCCATTTTTCTCTTCTGCATACTACTCTGATGTCACTGTCTTAGAATCCTCCTTTTCTAGGGATATTACCTGGGTACAGGAACTCCCTCTTCTGTTATAGTTCTCTCTACCTGTATGCTAAGGATGGACTTTTTATTTGCTTTATCAACACTTGTCCACCTATATTTAAACTTACAGACATTTTTTCAAATCTCTCATCCATCAATGCCTTAATTCATGATCTCTGACTGGGTGTAATAACAAGGGTTATTTTTAGCACGGTTTTATAGGAGTATCTCATGGGAAGGGATGTGTGTGTATTCCCAATTAGCCATGTAATTTTGAGATTTGTGGAAAAGATATCTTTGTAGTTTAACAAAATGTGAGTTAGAGTTCCAATTGCAACATAGGCTAAATAGTACAACTGAAATTCAGGAGCATTTATTGAGAATGGTTGTGTGACTTTTCATATAAATGTAAGAGGTCCAAATGTGAATAAAATGTAGTCTATGTACAGGAGAATTTATCATTTTGGAGGGGAGAAGAAAATGTAAACAAACTAAAATGCAATAATACAGATTCTATGACAAAAGTTTGCAGAGTTCAGCCATGGCATTGAATGGAACTGATGGGTTTCACTTAAAAGAATCAGGACTTCATGGAGGAAGTGACTGTTAAGATGGAAATATTTATTAATTCAGATGAGCAAGCAAATTGGTGGCTGTAATGGGGGAAACATGTCACTCTGGCACACAAATCCTTTAAATCTATTTTCAAACTGTCTCTCCTGTCTTTTCTTCCACAACTTCCTCTCATATGGTAACCAAGGCAAACAAATCATTGCTCCTCAAAGTGAAGTAACATTTTTATTGAGCTCCTAGGTATGACTGGCATATTTGTATCTGCCCAAAATTGACAAGTTTCAACTAACTGGTTGAAGTTTCCCTATGCTCCAAATGATATTTGCAAAACAGTAGAAGCATCTATCAATATAAACAAAGCTCACATAATCATGATAACTCATGGAGACTCAGCCTACACTGAAAGGGGCATTTTTACCATAAGTCATGCCCACTGACATTCCTCCACCATTGCGTGATTGCTAGAGGTAAACTCATTTACCAATTTATTTTGTCAAAGTCTTTTTATTTGGCAGGCTTTTTGACTGAATATTTTTAAAAGACTGACAGCAGTGGTTTTTAAAATTTTATAGAAATTGAAGGACCCTGTGTGTGAGAAAGCATAGAAGGCTTCGAAATTCTTATAAAAACTCCTAAATCTTTTTGACCCTTCACTTCCCAACACTCAAGCCTCTGTGATCATCACTCTTGAAGTGAATCCCATGATTGGACCCTTCAATCTTGCCTATCATTCAAAGCCCAACTCGTATGCTATCTCCTCCTGAAGCATCTCTGTAACTGCTATAAGGCTTAGCAATATCCTTAAGGAATTTAGCACAAATACTTTTAATTTGGTTTTTCATTTACTTTTCTCATTCTTCTGGGGCAGTTTTAAAGTTCTTTGAGAAAGAAACATGCTGTGTACATTATGTTCTGTTCTAGAGTTTTGTGCTCCCCAAGCAATTAAGAGGCTCCTTGGAGAGGCTGCATTGCAACTGCATGGAGCATACAGCATTTGAAGGCCCGGGAGGCACTGAAAGTGCTAATGTAGTGCTTTAGCACATAGAAAATGCTCAGTAAACATCAGCTGTCATTGTGTTTATCCATTCAGCTTGTTCTCCGTATGAAGTCACATATGAAGAATCACCTGACATGATATTTGACAAAGATTTTTGAGAAAACACAACAAAATTAGTTTTCTATTTTAAATATGAGTGTCACTAGCTATTTCTCATATTCTTTCTTTCTTATGTCACTGTTTGAAGTAAAATTCTCTATGTCTTTTAACTCATTGGACTGGAAACTCCTTGAAAGGAAAGACCTCGACTTTGTTTTTTGTTTGTTTGTTTTGTTTATTGTTAAAAATACTACAGATGTCCATTTTTCTCCCCATTAACTCCTTCCACCCCACCCATGCCCCCTCCCCAGTCCCTCTCCACACCATTGTCTGTGTCCTTGGGTTATGTGTATTTGCATATAAATTCTTTGGTAAATCTCTTCCCTTCCACTTCCCATCCCCCCTCCTCTGTGAGATTTGTTAGAAGATATTTTTAATCTCCTACAATACCTAGAGTACTTTTTTATACATGACAGGAGAGAAACAAATTTATTTGAAGTTTTTAAAGTTTATTAAAAATATTTAATAAACTGTGTTGTACCATTGTTTATCTTATGTGTCCTTGCCTCCTTAGGTACATTATCAGCAAATTCAGAGCAAAGGTGTTTAATACCCTGCACACAATAGGTTCTTGACTTCTTTAGGAAGACAATAGGCTTTTAGAGGTTTATTGGTCCCGTTAGAATACAAATTGACCATGAATAGATGAAGTAGTATGTGTTTTTCTTGAATAAAACCTACGGGGCCTATGTGGAGGGCAACTAAACTAAAGTCACTTGAAACATAAATATAAAGTTCAAAGGAAAATGCATTTGCATGGCTCAAATGCTCCTTCATCAGGGAGTTGAAAGGATGTGATTTTCCTGTCAGATGACATGTCATAAAAATAGAATGGTGGCAATGATGACACTTTGCATTTTGAATAAGCATGAGAGCATGAGCCCAATTTCTATTTGAATATCTCTCATGGATAACCACTTCTTCACACTTGGTCACTGTGATTTACCTGGACATTCCTAAAGAGATTAACCTGCTGCAGACCGGCCTATTGAAATAGTTGCCTCTTTGATTCTATCACTTAGAGATTAAAGCACTGTACAAGATTTGAGATTTTTTTTAAAAAAGAAAAAATACTGTATATGTAAGAAATATACTTATTCATTGTAACACTAGCATTACCTTTCCTCCTCACCTTCATAGATAAGCCTGCTTCAGTATATTTGGAAAGTGAGCCTTTTGAATGCCTATTTCTGACTTGCCACACGGCAACCATTGTTCTCCTTGGGGTTCTCCCAGATATCTCCACATCCACTATAGGCTATAGCTACCTTCTCTGCTGGTGATAAACTATGGAAACCTGTTTTAAATTTCCCCAGTGGATGGGCAAAAAGTAGAGTGTCCCATACCTGCCTTCACCAGCCCTTCCTTGAATTCTCCACACCACGACCATACAAGGCCACACTAGTACGTGAGACTTGACTGAAGAACTGGGAGTTGCTGAACGGAGTGACAGTATAAATGGTGAAGGTAATTGTGCACCATGTGGAAGTGATCTCTTCAAAGGTACATATCTTAGATCTTAGCCAAGGCCCACACACTTCGGAGGGTATCCTCTCTTCAAATCTCTATGCTATAAATATCCACTTCTCTTATAGGCTTTAAGGGAACACACAAGGGCTGTTTTCACTCTAATTTAATTCTTCTTCCTCCACATAAAAATCTCTGCAAAAAATAACCATCAGCTGCATATAACCCAAAGTCCAAGTTATTAACTCTGGAATACATGGGACAGGGTGGAGTAAAGATGGGCTTTTTAAGTGATGCTGTCCAGTGTGAAATTTAGTGCTCTAAGTCCTGATGCCATTTGTTTATTCCAGTCAATGAAAGTTTTGTATAACCTTCTTTACTCTTTCTTGTTGCCTGGGACACACACACAGGAACACACAGAAACCCAGCTTTCCCAACAATAAATATTAAATCCCAGAGGCTGTAAAATATAGATCTGGATTAAACAGAATCCTTTCCCTAAACACAGTATAATATACAAAGGCTCTTCCCACATGGAAGTTAAACCTTCCCATATTTTTAAAGAGAGAGGTAAAGACCCCTCCCTGGCTCCCCTTTTCTTGGTTTGGTTTTATCCTGTTTCTAAACCATGCTCAGAAATCTACAGATGCATAACATATAAAGCTTAGTGCTGCACTTTGTTTCCAAGCAGCAGGACCAGCTGCTTTTTGATGGTCTTCCTCTGGCTAAACAAAGACAAGTCCAAGGCTTTACAATGACCACTTTTCTAAACTTAAAGCAGGGCCACACCCCAGAGCAGTGGCTTTCCCTCATTACTATTGTGTAAGCGAATGGAAGACACTATGAGGAATTATTATTCTCTTACTGAGGCCATTCCTGCTGTTGTGTATCTGTGTGTGTGCATGTATGTTTGCATGTGTGTGTGTTGGGGGGTTTGCATTTTCAGTTAAAATCATAGTGAGGAAGAAAATAAATCAAAATGTCTTTCATAAATTATTGCAAATATTTGTACCCACAAATTAATGATATTTGTTATATAAAAACATAAAACTATTTCTTATGAACACTTTGTTCACCAGTTAAAAAGAGGTGGACATGAATAGAACGATGCATACCAAATGTTTCTCTCCCTCCCTCACATATTATCTTTCTCTATGAGTTCATAGCAAACTAGACACTTTGTTTAGGAAAAGAAAGTAAATTAAACATATATTCTATGCTGTTAGGAAATCCATTCTGGAAGAAAGATCTATAAATGCAAAAAAAACCCTTGAGAATATAAGTAAACAGGAACTTTAACATTGGTATAACTGCAGTAATAAAGCAATGAGATAACAATTACTCTGGATCACTAATAATGCTGTGTGGAGAAAGGAAATAAAGCAGCATAAAGAACATAGGGTTTTGGAGAAATATATTTTATGCAATGAGATGCACAGATTTTAAGTGTACTGTTTGACAAAAAAGTGTAGAAATCTTAAATGTACAGTTTGATAAATTTTGAGAAATATATATGCCCTGTAACCACTACCCCAATCAAAATGCAAAACATTTTCCTTGGAAGGTAGTGGAATATACCACCCCAATTATGCCTCTTTAGGATATTGATTATTTTGAGTGGTGGGCACTTTGAGAAGCAGCAAATGCAGAGAGAGGTTTTCTCTGAACACAGCTATCTGCCTAAAGACAGATCCTCCAAAAGGAACTCAATTGTCATAAATCCCTTCCCTGGGAGTTTCATTAACCAGGGAAAATGGACTCATCACAGGAGAGGAGACTAGAAGTCGATACCACACCCAGACAAATTGTCACAAAGTATCATACCTCCCACCTATTCTTCTAAGGGCCAATTCCTCTTTTCTAAAAATCATTTACTCTCCCCTAAGAGGTCCATATCTCTTCTCCCTCTTCCTATTAAGATGGCATTTAAGCCTGAAATCTAAGCCACTTCAGGGAGGAGCTCACTTTTTCCTAGATATCTCCCATGTACACATGAGATATACATGTTAATAAACTTCTGTTTGTTTTTCTCTTGTTAATCTATCTTTTAATATAAGGATCTCAGCTTAAGAACCAAAAAGGATAGAGGGAAAATTATGTTTTCTCACCTACATCATTATCACAGTAAGTTTCCTTTTACTACTTTCTGATAAATCCTGGCTCTTCTAACCTCTGATAGAACCATTGTTCTGATTTCATTGTTATAGCTTATTTTAAGAGCTTAGGGGTTTTGTTTTTAATTTTTTTAATATATATCCTTATTGATTTCAGAGAGAAGAAGGGAAAGGGAGAGAGACAGAAACATCAATGATGAGAGAGTCATTGATCAGCTGCCTCTTGCACACCCCCCACTGGGGATCAAGCCCAAAACCCAGGCATGTGCCCTGACCGGGAATCAAACCACGATCTCCTGGATCCTAGGTCGATGCTCAACCACTGAGTCATGCCTAGCTGGGCAAGCTTAGGGTTTTAAATGAGCAAATCTAGGTGCAAATTTCTGCTTTAGATGTACTACATGTGTGACCGTGAGCAAGTTGTTTATGTCTTTGACCTTCTTTTCTATTTTTTTTTTTAATAACAGGGACAATGATATGTGTACATTATAAGTATTTGTGAAGATTAAATTCAGTCACACATGTATAGTTAAGAAGTAAAGCCTTTACTGCAGACTAATTTTAAAAAAAGTGTTAAGATGAGGAATGCAAAAAGTTAGACCAGTGTCTCCTAGAGTGTATGCTTTTTGGGGAATGAGAATGCAGAGCATTCTGAGAGAGTGCAGAAAAAGAGTTATCACTAGCATTTCATTATAATAACAATGAGAAATACTATAATATGTGCTATATATTGTTATAAGTGATGTACATAATTGAAAAAGGTACTATTGTATTTGTTATTCTTATTTTATATGTAAGAAATTAGGAATGTTGCTCAAGGCTACACATCTAGCAAATGGTTAAGCCATGGCTTGAACCTGGATGGTTTGATTCTAGAAACTGTGATAATGGCCTTGAAACACTATGCAATATTATTACTCAATTAAAAACTACTCAAAGTTTATGAAACCACCTTTTCTTTTAAGAATACTTATACACATACATTCCCTGTGGCTTTTGTTACCATCATAAGCAATTAATTTGCCTGTATTAGTTTTTCTTTAACATTTGTGGGTGCCTTGGCCAGTAGATTTAGATGCATTTCTCAATTAATTAGAGCTACTAACCATCATCAGTTAAGATGTTCCTTTAGACTATAAATATCTTTCCCCTGGGATTTTGAGCACTTCAATTGGTTCTTTAAAAACATCTAAGAAATTAATTGTTCTTAATTCATTTGACACACTGTGATTTACTTGTAAATATTAAATTGTTTATATCAGCTCCAACCTCTCATAAATTAATACTCTTTCCTCTGATATATGGCCAATTTGCAATTCAAAGACTAGATATTTTAAAATCTTATAAGATACTTTTAAAACTAAGAAGAATATTAAAGTCATTGTGCTTTCCCTGTACCTCAGCCAGAGATGTATCTAAACCAAAGCACATAGATGGCTTAGGATATTTTAAAAAAATAAAATAAAATAAACACCCATATTACTGGTAGTAAGTTTGATGATAATAATAGCTTTTTTTACAATCATTTGTATCTTATGATTATAGAGATATTCTATAATTCAGTGTTCAAGATAAGCTTGTAGGTAAATATAACAAATATTTTTTTCTTTTCAGTTCTTAGATAATTGATCAAAGTTAATGATTAACTAATTTATCCACAATTCACAATATATAGTGACAAGCTAAGACCAAAACTGGGGCTTTCTGATTCTATATCTGAAAGGTTTCAACCCACCCAAACTTCAAAAGAATGACTCAGATTTCCTTCCATTTTGTACCTAAAATATAATTGTGTATTTAGTTAAAACTTCGTGAGAGAGGATGCAAGATGGTGCCAGAATAGGTGGAAGTTACAATCACCTCCTCCCAGGAACAAACAAATTACAACTGAACTATAGAGCAATCAACCTGAATAACTAACTAAAGACAAGCTGAAGAGATGCCTTATAACCAAGGATGAAGCCACCTCAAGACTGATAGGAAGGGTGGAGACATGAAAAGGGCTGGCCCTGCTCCCATAGGCACCAGCTGAGATTTTAGAGGGATATTTTAGCTGAAAAGGTTCCTCATGAGGAACAAGGGGTCTCATCCCCATGCCAGGCTCCCCAGGCCAGAGCACCAGAGCCAAGAAGAGATGCCCACATAATATCTGTCTGTGAAAATCAGTGTGAATTCTGTCCACTAGGGAGAGGTGGAAGTCTGCTAGAGACACAGGCACACTCTTAAAAGGCTGATACACAAAATCCTCTTGGCAGCCATTCAACCTGGGCTCAAGCAGAGGACAGATGGAGCAGACTAGAGTTGCATGAGGAGAGACTGGATTTGTGGTTCTGGGAAGAGAGCTAAAAGACCACCACTAAGATACCTGTGCTGAGTTCCTCTTCCACACCACAGACACCATATTTTTGGGGTGGAGTACTCCCCTACATGCAGCATTAGCCTGGGGGAAAACAATAACTCCACACTTTGGACTCCCTGCAGGCCTACTCTGCAGAGCTTATTCCCTGCTGAGCAATCAGCTGCCTAGTCTGTGGTGTAGAGGTTTGGGCAGACTCAGTGGGTGTCAGTGATTGAGTTGTATGGTTTTGAGGTGGTAGCTCTTCTTCCCACATTCCTGTGAATCTGACTGGGGCCTCCTCATCAAGAGAGATTCACTAGCCCCACTCTCCAGGCTCCTGGTGGCTCCACCCACCTTTCTGGTGGCTCTGCCTTGCCAAGGTCTGGGCAGAATCTTGGACAGACTGAGTTGTATGTCTCTGGGACTGGGGCCACTCCCCACACATTCTCCAAAGCCTGACCAACACCTCTCTTTCATGGGAGATCCACTAGCCCCATCCTCCTAACTCCCAGTGGGCCTGCCCTCCTGAGGTCAAGCCCTGGCTGAATTTGTGATAGACAGAATTATGTAGCACTAGGATGGGGACCATTTTTTCCTTGAATGCTTGAGCAGTGTAGATCCTTCCCTTTTCATTGCCAAATAGTGGTTGGTTTAGGCCTGGTAAACTTTGCTGGCTTTACCCTAACAACTTTCTGAGACTCCACCTTACCACAAAGGTATGCGAGCACCCAGAAGGTGGCAGCTAGACTTGGTATACTTTGGAAAATTTGTTGAGTGGCCTCAGACCCAACACAGATATCTAGTTTGAACCTGTACCAATCTGGTGAACATCCCTTGCTTTGACTCACTGAGCATTTCCCTCATGCAACTCAAGTACTGCCAGAGGCTCTTTCAGTGACTGAGACTAACAGACAGTCAAAAGGCTATGGAGGCAAGTAGAGATGGATCTTGGGGTGCCTTAGAACTTTTGCTGACCTTCCCCTGGGCCTGGTGCTGATAAAAAATGCCCTTAGTGCTCAGTTTGGTCCTTTCCATGCATACCAAGACCCAGCAGAGACAGCCACAAACTGTGGATAGCTTTGTCCAAACAGGTTTCCCAGGGCCAGTCACAGGTAGTGTCTGACAATGGCCTGCACCACCTCCCAAGAGGCGCCAGAACCAACACATTAAGTGGCCAGATTCAGACAATACCAGAGCAAGATCTAATAAACTTCACAAGCCACATTTCCAAAGATTGACCTCAGCAGGCATCAGACCCTGCTGAAACAAATTCCACTTTGTGTGGTCAACACTTGCACAGCAGCTTGTACATGGAGGTACCAGTCAACCCTCATGGTAAGCAGCATAAAGATTGACAGCAGACATGAACAGGTCAATAGGAATGAATGCTCAATTACAACATAAAGCATGTAAGGGGTATTCCTGGAACACCCAGCTCAGGTGATCAAGGAGACTGTGCCAATGGGTCCCACAAGACAACTACTAGATAAGGTACTCTACCAAGACTTGGAATCATAGCAGATATACCTAATACACAAAAACTAACACAGCAAGGGAGCCAAAATGGGAAGACAAAGAAACATGCCCCCAAATTTAGTTCCAGAAAAAGAGCTAAATGAAATGGAGGCAAGCAATTTACCAGATATAGAGTTAAAAAAAAATGGTTAAAAGGATGCTCAAGAAACTTAATGAGAACTTCAACAATGAGATAGCAAGCATAAAAAATGACATAGAAACCATAAAAAAGAACCATTTAGAAATGAAGAATACACTAGAAGAAATAAACAGTAGGCTGAATGAAGCAGAGGATAGAATCAGCAATTTTAAAGACAAGGTAGCATAAAACAATCAGAGTAGCATAAATAAATAAATACATACAGAAACAAACAAACAAATAAATAGTGAGGATAGTTTATGGGACCTTTGGAACAACATGAAATGGAACAACATCTGCATCATGGAGGTACCAGGAGAAGAGAGAGAGGGACTGAGAACCTATTTGAAGAAGTAAGGACTGAAAACTTTTCTAACATGGTGAAAGAAAAAGACACACAAGTCCAAAAAGCACAGAGTCCTCAACAAGATTAACCTAAATTGGCCTACACCGAGACACATCATAATTAAAATGGCAAAAGTTAAAGACAAAGAGAGAATCTTAAAAGCAGTAAGAGAAAGACAGTGAGTTACCTACAAGAGAGCTCCAAATGAAAAATTTGTAGTATCTTAGAAATAGATCACTGTGGCTCACATAAAAAAAAAAAAAAATCATCATTCGACTTTGATGTTAGTGATCATAACCCCAGAATAGGAATGTTTATCTCAAAATATGTACTTATTGGGGGCAATTATCCACCAGAGGCTTGAAACCTACCAAAATATATTACCCAAAGTATTCCACTTTGACATAGGATTATTTTAACCTGAAGGCAAATGAGAATCAGCAGAGAAAGGAGAACTGCCTAAATAATATAGTATACATTTTTCCCTTTAAAAAGGAAATATGGATTATAAAAGGGGCTCTAATAAATCTGACTGACAGTAACCTCACAGGGTGATCTGATCATTGAAATTCCTAACTGGGCAGGCCATGCCTGCTTTCTCCCACCTTCATGTAATCTTCCTTACATTCCCTTCTTAATTCCAAATGTATAAAACAAAGTGCAAAAATGTCTTTCTCTGGAGTATTTTCTCAACCTGTTGAGATCTTGCTTCCAGGCTTGTTCTCTGGCTCTAATGAGTGCTTAGAAAATGTTTTCACAGGTTTAGACATTTTCACTTTGACAGAAATGTGCATTTGTTAAAGAAATTTTTTATGGGTGGATGTCATGTCCCCTTACCAGGAAGAGGACTACTCTCTGAGGCAACTTTAGTTACCCAGAGACTTTTATCTGCATAACAAAACATTTTTTACTTACTACAAGTTCCCTCGTCTCACCTGCCCACAGACTGAATGCCCCAACAAGGATCCCCAAACCCCTTTACCTTTGTTTAACATAAAATAAAGTGGTATATAAGCCTCACTCATCCAGCTGCCTCTTTGAGCCACTTTGTGTGTGTGTGTGTGAATTCTCTTGCATATTTACAAAATTAAAACTTGTTTTGTTGTTGTTATTCTGCTTTTTATCAGTTTGGCTCACAGGCACCAGTCATTGAACCTAGGAGGGTACAGGAAAAAAGCTTTTCCTTTCCTACAGGGCAAAGTTTTTATTTAATTAAAAATGTTGCATTCTAAAACAAATATTGCTACAGTATTTTCTGCTTGATTTTGCAAATTATATAATTAAAATGGAGATAAATTTATATAAGTAAGGGAATGTGCAGTTAATAGTTCCTGCAAAATGCATAGCAATAAGTCCAGTAATCTAAGTTTTTTTCTCCATATAGTTGTAGCTTCCAAAACGATGCTTCAAATTTATGATGAATGTGAAGAATCTTAGGTGACGTGTGTTTGGTTATGATAATTTTTATTATATACTTTATTTTTTAATTCAAGAATTGTGATGATTTCTTTAATTTAAAATATACATACACACTGTAGGGATTCAGAACAAGCCACCCCAAGATGTGCCTCAGTGATATACACATTACAGTACATTGAGCTAAAGGCAATTTTAGCTTTAGCCTCAACTGAAAATTCTGCCTGTCCCTGAACTTAGAAAAACTTTTATCAAGGGCTTTGCCCATAATAGGAGATTATCATAGATAACCACTTTTGACCTAGCTATAGGGCAGTACAAACTTTTATTTCCTAAACTTCTGTTCTTTTCATTCTGCAATGGCCCTTTGAAGCTCCCCAGGCGCATTCGCTCACCTGTAGCTCAGGATGTCTCCTATACCCCGTTCCATCTTTCTGTCTCTGAAGCTCTCCTGCATGTGGGGTTCCTCACTCTTGCATTTATGCAGGGTCCGCATATATATGTCTGTATTAAACTTGGTGGTTTTCTCTTGCTAAATTGTCTTATTCCTATGATTATTAGACCAGCCAGAAGAACCTTGAGGGTAGAAGAAAGTATGTTCCTCCCCTATGACATATTTACATATATGTATGTGTGTGTTTTGTGTGTGTGTGTATTTTTCCTGTGCTTTCTGTACTTTCTATACAGACAAGCCCCCAGAGAAGACTGTTCTACAAAGAGAAAAGACCTGAAATATCAAGAATGCTTTTACAGAACAAACATTTATTTTTAGAATTATAAGGATTTTAAAATATTTTTTAAAGTATTTTTAAAAATTATTTTATTGAAATGTAATTGCTACACAAATAATCTGGACATATTTAATTTATACAATAACACATTTGACAATATGCAAACAACCTTGAAGCCATCATCACAATCAGGTAGTAAACATATCTGTCATCTCCAAAAGTTCTCCTGTTCCTTTGCTTTTGTTTTTATTTTGCTTTATGGTAAAGAGACAAGAGGTATACTATTTAACAGATTTTTAAGTATATAATGTTATAGCATGGTAAAAGCTAGGAAAATTCCAAGGCAAGCAGAATAGGGAAATTGAGACAGATATTTAAACAGCAGTAAATCTTATCTTCCCTAAACTAAGGACACTTGGGAGTAAATGGTTTGCACTTCTCCTCCCCAACCAGAGGGTAAATAGCTTAAATTACCCTCCTCAGGGAGACAGATAACAGAAATCCAATTAGTGTCATTTGCCAACCACACCCAATGACAGACAAAGTAAGAGACTAAATCTCATTTGATTTATCAGCAATATACTGAGGAATACTCTATTGGTCCATCCCTAAGACCTTCCCTAAACACCCAGCCTTTAAAGCTCCTGGAAATGAAAGTTCCAGTGCACTCTCCCTTCAGGGAACACGCTCTTGCCTTTCCCCTTCCCCCAAAGGCTTCTATCCCCTAACCTCTAAGGGACCCTATGAGACTTGCAACCAGGGGAGCAATGGATAGTGGCAGCTCATCCTTAGTTTACCCCCTGAACCTGTCTCTAAAGCCCCCTTCTCTCTGACTCCCCAGTGGGCCGAAGCCGCCCAGCCTGGGCTCTCCTGTAGCTGCTTCTATGCCCTTCCTTGTTTCATTGCTGCGGCCGATAAATTCTTTTTTTTTTCTTTTCTTTTTTAAAGTATGTTTTTATTGATTTCAGACAGAGGAAGGGAGAGGGAGAGAGATAGAAATATCAATGGCGGAGAAAGTCATTTATCGGCTGCATCCTACACACAGCTTACTTGGGATCTAGACTGAAGTATGGCATGTGGATGGTTCATAGGTCGATGCTCAACCACTGAGCCAAGCCACCTAGGCAATTCTTGCTTTCTTTTCTGCACTTTATCTCTTGATTGAAATATTTCTCTCAAGAAGACAAGAACTGAGGTCTTGCTAGTAACATATAATACTGAATTGTTAACTATAGGCACTATGTTGTACAACAGATCTTTAGAAATTTCTCACCTTGGAAACTGTAACTTTATATACATTGAGTAACAACTCTCCATCTACCCCTCTGTCTAGCCCCTGGCAACCACCATTCTATTCTCTGTTTCTATGAGTTTTATGGTTTTAGAAAAATCATATACTTGGAATCATGCAATATTTGCCTTTCACTTAGGATAATATTCCCATATTCACCCAGATCCATATTGTCACATATAGTAACATTTCCTGCATTTTTAAGGCTCAGTAACATTCCATTGTATGCACATAACCATTTTCTTTACTTTTTAATCTGTGGATGGACATTTATGTTGTTTTCATGCCTTGGGTGCTGTGAATAATGCTGCAGTGAACATAAGAATGTAGATTTTTTTTGAGGTCCTGATTTCAATACTTTGGGATATATTTCTAGAAGCAGAATTGCTGGTTCAATTTTAAATTTTTTGAGGGATGTCCATTCTGTTTTCCACAGTCAACGAACCATTTTACATTCCCACACACATCATACAAGAATTCCAATTTCTCTACGCCCTCACCAACACTTGTTAGCCTTTATTTATTTATGTATTAATTTTTATAATTGCCATCTTGCCAGGTGTGAAGTAATGTCTTATTGTGGTTTTGATTTGTATTTTCCTGAAGACTAGTGATGCTAAGCATTTTTTCTGATATTCATTTACCATTTGTATGTCATTTTTGGATAAATGCCTATTCAAGTTTTGCCTGGTTTGTAATGAGGTTATTTTTTTAAATTTATTTTTTGCTATTGTGTTATATAAATTTTTTTGTATATTTTGGATATTAACCCCTTATCAAATATATGATTTGCAAATATTTTTTCCATTTCATAGGTTGCCTTTTTTTTTGCTGTGCAGTTTATTTCACTTAATATAGTCCCACATGCCTTTTTTTTCTTTTTCTTTCTTTTTTGCTTTCGTTGCTTCTGTTTTTGGTTTCATATTCAAGAAATCATTGCCAAAACCAATGTCAAGAAGATTTTCTCTTGTATTCTTGTACGAGTTTTACAATTTCAGATCTTACATTGAAGTCTTTCATTTTAAGTTGGTTTTTGTGGATGGTGTAAGATGAAAGACCAGTTACATTCTTTTGCATGTGAATGCCCAGGTTTCCCAGCACCATTTGTTGAAGAGATCATCCTTTCTCCATTGAGTATTCTCGGCACCTTTGTGGTATCAGTTGAACACATATATGTGTTTTTACCTCTGAGTTCTCTATACTGTTCTGTCTGCCTTATGCTAGCACCATATTAAAGCAAAGATTTAAAAACAAAACAAACAAAAACTCCAGCCAGTTATGTTACAGTCCCACAATTATAATATATGTACATTGAATTTTTTTAAAATTTTACCTTGTATAAACACTGTGTAATTCTATTAGACAGTCAATCCTATAGAGAAAATAAATTAAAGAACAAGTTACAACAAGTAATTTAAAATTGTAGACACTGAAAGAGCAAAGCAAAAGAAAACATTTTTTATTTAAAAAAATTACCACTGCCTATTAAGATTTGATTAAATAAAATTATGTAGTATGAATAAAATACTAGTAAGTAGAAATATCACATCAGATCTTAAACAAAAAATGCCCAGTACTATCCTAATCAATCATGGTTATGCTATTTAGATTAAAAAATGGATGATTCCAAATGGAAAAATAGCAGTTAATTGAAAGAAAAATAGGAGAGAATGAAAGGAAGAAAGAAAGAAGGAAAGAAAGTGAGAGAGCGAGAGAGAGAGAATTTATTTCAGTCATAGGTCCTGCTGGGTTGAGTGATATGAGTGAAACTGAGTGAAACTGAATTATGCATAATTTACACAATTCTTGGTTTCCTTATGCCAGTTTTGGTTTTTGCACTCTCTTTTGTGGTTGTAAATTTTGTTTTCTTTTTCTTAGTACAACCGAAATCAGCATCCTCCATCTCTGTGAAAACCACATTGAGACATCATTCAAATGGTTTATTTTATTAGATCAAAAAAGAACTTTCTGTTCAATCCAACTGGCTCACTGACCCCCAAAGCATTCTGCACCCCCAGTGGGGTCCATGATAAAGAGCTATTGTGGGATTAATGCTTCCACTTTTTCATATCTCTTCTTTTTCCAAATTCTTCAGTAATTTTTAAAAATAATTTGAGTCTTTTTCTTGATCCCAAGAGGGTACTGGTTACACATGACCTTGGCTACTTGCTCTTTCCAAATTCACCACTTTATCCAGGTTTATTAGACCCAAAGAATTATGCCTGTATTGCTAGGAGCCTCAGTAAATGAAATATTTCAATTTCTGGTTAATAGTTATTGGATACTTACTTGTAGTATCTCATCTAATTTTACCATAACTATAAAAGGAAATTTATATAATCTTCACCTCATGAAGAAAAATAGGCTGGGAGAGGTAAAATAACTTGCCCAAGGCAATATGCTTATGAAAAAGAGAGCCAGGATTCTACCCTGAGCAGTCTGATTAGACACTGTTTTTAAATCTCATAATGTTTTTCTTATAGCACTAAAGAAATAATGGCAACAATAATAACAAAGCAAAAACATAATTTTTACATATAAAGAGCAAAACCATTTACACGCATTGCTGCATATAGGACTCTCATTATTATGTGAAGAATGTATTTTTTACCACCCTTTTACAGATAAAGAAAATAAAACCTTCAAAGTGATGCTGTGAAGTGCACACCTTCTAAGGACAAATTGAGGGGAAATAACATGGTGTCTTAGAAAATAATTGCAGAGTATAAGAGGAAAAAACCCTCTTTTGTTTTTCTTCCCCATCTCAGGTTCTCTGAAGGGGGTGCTGTAAATTAATCTAACAGCAAACATATTTGTCAGCTTGCAGTCTCCATGGGATCTTTCTAGGTGTAATCTAAAACTGATCTCCATGGGTGAGGGCAGGGAGTGATAGAGCATTCCACATGGGAGGTGACACTTTTAATAATCAAGAAAAATTACTGATGAGTCTTGTCCTGGGTGGCTGTAAATTCACTAGATCTCTGCACCCACCTGCCAAATCTTAAAAATTCATAAAGAGGCCTTAACCCATTTCACTCACATGTACTATCGAGGTGGTCTCAACATCACATTGCTCTCTCAAGGCTACACTTTTGGAACAGCTCCCACTGTGGGAATAGTAGGCAGAGCATACATTGCAAAGAAGGGGAAGGGGGTGAGAACCTTCAGATGGCCCAGGTCCACTTGAGGGTTAAACAGTGATCACTAATCCTGATTATCTCTTCCAACAAGATTAATGATAATAATAATAATAGAACCCCAGAAGTTTACTACCTTGTGCATCTTACAACACAGGCATGCCTAATGATTTGTGAGTCAACAAAGTAGTTAGAATTTGGGGTTTATATAGCTAACTAACAGAGAAAAGGGAGGGAGACAAAAGGCACCTAGGAAAACTAAATACTTTCTGGATAGATAAATGGGCCCTTAGGAGACTATGAGGGACATGACTCTTGTGACAACATCTGTCTGTGTGTGGTGTAAGTTTTCTGTTATAAAAAAAGATTAGAGTTGCTCCTGGGAAGTTTTCTGACAACTGAGTTCTTTTGGGAGGCTCTTTCTAGGCAGATAAGGGATTCCAGGAACTCAAATACTTTCAACTCAACATAATTCTCATGTAAGAAGGGCATATTTGGGGCTGCATGTCCTGATCTCCTTCAAGAGCATTTGAATTTGTATGGCTCAGAGTAAGGGTGGGCAAATCAAACTGTTTTGTAAATGTCTCCTACACCCATGCTTACTCAGGTAGGAGCTGTTTTTCCTCATATACTGAGGGTTAGTTATTCTCCTCCCACCCTGCAGGCTGTATGGGCAGGTGATGCTATATCTGAGTCTCCACCAACCTAGCTCACATTGTTCACTCATCCTGGTAATTCCGTGAGTCCCTGCCCCACCCAATTTGTAGGCTCACCCAAGTTGTTTCCAGTGGCTTTTCCATACAAATGGCCTGTCTTGGCTCATGTTTCAGACTTCCTAAAATCTCTGAAATAAGAAGTGTCTGGCCTTTGCATGTTCCATACCTTTCATCAAGAGGCCCTAGGCCTGGCACTAGCTGCAGCCAGCCTTAGTTCCCAGCTTGGCCTCACCTGGGCACCTCTAAGAACAGCACAAGTAGCAGCCATCTACAGATAAGTTTATAGCTTATGCCAGATGGCCCAGGCAGAACACAGGGGTTGGCTGACCTTGGCCTGTACCTCCCACAAAGCCCCAGAGCCAGTGCAAAGTGGTAGTTAAATAAAAGTCATGGGGATGTAAAGTACATCATAGGGAATATAGTCAATAATATTCTAATAACTATGTATGATGCCAGATGTGTACAAGATTCATCAGGATGGTAACTTAATAAGTTATATAATGTCTAACTCCTGGAGTGTACACCTGAACCTAATATAATATTGTATGATAACCGTAATTGGAAAAAAAAAAATTTAAAAAAGAATATGAGAAGGCAGTGTGACCATGGAAGGAAAAAAATGGAGGGATGCAGCCACAAGCCAAGGAATATGGGCAGCCACCAGAAGCTGCAAGAAGCAAGGAATTGATTTTCCCCTAGAGCCTCTGGATGGAGTGTGGATCTGCCAACACCTTAATTTAAGCCCAGTGAAAATGTCTTCACCATTTTAATCTCCCCAAATGTAAAAGAACAAATGTTTGTTGTTTTAAGTTACCAAGTTTGTAGTAATGTGTTACAGCAACCATAGAAAATTAATGCTAAGGGTGTTGAATTTTAATTTAAAGTTATTTATTCTTTAAATAGATGTTTCCATTTGCACTGAAAAACAAAACTAAATGATATGAAAGTTTATAATAATTGTGTTACAAATATTAAGTCTACAGCAATTAACTTTAGGGATCAACCCTATATATACTGTGAGTAAACTGATTTTTACTTACTGATAGATTATTAATATAGTTTTTGCTGAGGTTTTTATTTATCCTGTATAAATATGCACTAAAATACAAAGCATTAGTATCACTCCCATTAAGAAAATATTGGCGAAAAGCACTTCCCCTTCCTGGCATTTCTATGTAATGGATATTCAATTTATATATTAAATATAATATTTATTATGCTTGTTTTATATGTATTTATATATTTATTTTTAAATTTATAGTCCATATAAATCTAAAATCATTTGTTTAATTTATTTTAATTTATTTTTTAATCCTCACCCTAGGATATTTTTTCCATTGCTTTTCAGAGGGAGTGGAAAGGAAAAGAGAGAGAGAAACATCGATGTGGGAGAGACACATTGATCGGTTTCCTTCCGTGCACAACCCTGGCCAGGGATTGGATGGACTCTATGACTGAGGTATGTGCCCTTGACTGGAACGAACCCTGGGACCCTTCAGTCCGAGGGCCAACACTTTAACCACTGAACCAAACCAGCTAGGGCACATTTGGTAAAATTTTAACATGCTTGTCAATGTGTTTGTACTAAATTACATAATTTTGACTCAATACTTTAAATTTGTTTGATATAAAATTGATGAAAATGAATGTAAAAACATTTTAAAATTTGATGTTCCTTTTGAATATTACTTAATTCTAATGTAGTGGATATGTACTCAATGAAAAAATACATTAATTTAAATTCAGAAGGTCTTTGTTTATACCATGTTTCCATTCATTATCAGATTTATAATGGAAACTTTGTTCTCGAACTTAATTTGTTCTGGAAGGATGTTAGAGAGGCAATTTGTTTGAAAACTGAATTATTTTTTTCCCATTAGAAATAAAGTAAATTGAATTAATTCATTCCAGATCCCCAAGTGATTGCCTATTTTAACCTTTCTTATATACAGTACATGTCTAAGCTCTATGGTTGTTCTCATAACTTTCATTTTCACTTTGCTGCTATCACTAACCTTCTTGGCCCCCATGGTGACTTACTGTATGTACTTAATAATAAGCAGCAACAAAAGCCAAAAAACACAAACATATTCCCAGCTAAATTTCCTGAGGTGTTAACCACATGAGGTTTAGCAGTAAGCTGACTCACACTCGTGCATTCTCTCTGTCACCTGAGAGACAAGTGACTGACAACACAGGTCTCAGCATAAAAGGGTTGTCTGGTTGAGAACTGAACTTTTGTTCCACAACAGAAATATTTTTCTGTGAACAACTTGGTTGAGAACTGAATTGTTCAAGATATGCCTCAAGATGTGCAGGAGAGGTTCAGAAAGAGAAAGGATGATTAAGGTGTAGAAGACACCCTGAGCTAGGGGTGCGGTGATGCACCTGAGGGGCTTCAAGGGTAGTTGCAAGATGGGAAGAAGAACAGAGGTTTAGAAAGTAGAAGTTTGCCCTGCCTTATGGTTAGGCCAAAATAAGTTATCTCTGGTCATCTCTTATTATGAGCAAGGCCCTGATTCAAGTTCTTCTACATAGTTAAAGGGAGGCCAAAAGCTAAAATTCAGCCTGCAACTAAAATTGCCTTTAGCTCAAGGTAATCTGAATACCTCCGAGGTACATCTTGGGGTGGCTCATTCTGAATCCCCGCTATCTATATCATATATCTATAGCATCTATATCTATATCTATATCATCTATATCTATCATCTATAATATCATTTCTATCTATCTCTATCTTTATCTATCTCTATATCATCTCTATATCTCTATATCTCTATATATCATCTATATCTATACCATCTATATCTATACCATCTATATCTATATCATCATCATCTATCTCTATCTCTATATCTATATCATCTCTATCTATATCTATCTCTATATCTCTATATCTCTATATCTAAATATCACCTATATTTATATCTACATCTGTATCTACATCATCTATATCTATATCTATATCCATCCATATCTCTATCTATCTCTATCTCTATCTCTATCATCTCTATCTATCTCTATATCTATCTCTATATCTCTATCTATCATCTCTATCTCTATCTCTATCATCTCTATCTAATCATCTATCTATATATCATCTATATATCTATATATATCATCTATATCTATATATCTATATCTTTAGATCTATCATCTATATCTGTATCTATATTAGATATAGATATAGATATCTAATCTATATCGGTTTCTGTATCTGTCTCTGTCTATACCTGTATCTATGTCTATGCCTTCTATTCGATCTGTTTCTCTGTAGAACACTGACTAATACAATCTGTGTTTTAGTTAGAACACTTTTGGTTGCAAGTAGAAGAAACCCTGATTCAAACAGACTTAAAGTTCATGGGACAACATCATGACTTTCAGAATTAGTTTATTCAGTGCGTAACAACCATTGTCAAAGATGTCCTTTGTTTTTCTTTTGCCTCCATAATCTATTATGCTTATAGTCAGTTTCATCCTTGGACTGCAGCTGATGGCTGCAGGTAGTCCTGTTGTTACCCCGATATAATCATATTCAGAGGAAGAAGCTAAAACATCCCTTTCTGTGCTCTCTGCCATTAGCAAGTAAGTATTTCCCAGAAGCTTGTTAGACAATTTCTCTTCATGACTTACTAGTATTGGCCCTATTCAAATAAAAGGGTATAGGATAGACCCATGAATGAAGATAAAAAAAAAAAATCAAAATTGTTATTCATTTAGGAAGAAATAAGTACACAGTTGCAGCAAACGAAACACTACATTCTCTAATCCTCATCTCCTCTCCATATAAAATAGACAGCAGAATAACACTGACCATATAGCGTGGTTGTGAGCGATACATCAGGTTCTTCATTTAATAAACATTTTTGCCACTGCCCTGGCCAGCATGGCTTGGTGGTTGGAGTGTGGGCCCGGCACCAGTGGGGTGCAGGTTCAATCAGGAACCGATGGGGGCGCGTGTGGGCGGCAACCAATCCGCGTGCCTCTCTCACATGGATGTTTATCTCTCTCTCAACCTCCCCTCCTCCCCCCCTTCCACTCTCTCTAAAAATCAATGGAAAAAATATCCTTCAGTGAGGATTAACAAAAAAAACCTTATCACGTGATCGATGAATTACACCCACTTGACAAATGCTAGTTATCATTCACTGAAAGATCCATATTTAATTTTTACTATCTGCTGCTCAACCAGTAGTCTATGGGGAGGGAAAAAGTGGGGAGAAAAGAAGAAAAAGGAAGAAAGTTCCTATCTTTCTTTTAGGTTTAGTTGTTTATTGTTCCCAGTCCTGAGATTGTTGACTGACAGAATTATACAGATCTAAATAGAGCTCTTTGCATGAAACAGAACAGATTATTCCTGAAACTCAGTTTTCTTGAAGCAAGCATTTTATGATGTTTCTTATATTGAATGACGTTTGCTCCATTGGGCGTATTTTTAAATCCCCAAAGTAATTATTTGCTGGTGATAAACAAATGCAATTGCCATGTCCCATCCATCTCCTATTTGAAGTAGACAGGTACATGTTCCTGTTTGGTTTAATTATAATTGAGGACATTCAAGGTCAAGAATAGAAAATGCTCCTTAAGCTCATGGAAAGCCATAAATAATTATGAGCATAACCATTTGTTAATTATGAAAAACCAAAAGGGAACTGGTTTACTCAACCTATATCAACTATTTTCAAATGTTGGAAAACTCATTATGCATTGATTCAATTACTATTAAGTTCAATCAAATTACATAGAGGAATCCAAAGGTAATATATCTTTGAAACAATTGTCTAATATGCTTTAACTTAAATGAAATGAGTGTGTCCTTATATACTGTGCATTTTGATCTCCATTTACATACTAATTTAGCTTGAATGACTAAAGACTGGCTTTTATTAAGAAAATTCTAGCAATAATAACAGCATAAACAATAAAATAACTCCATATTTATCTTTTTATTCCATTAGATAATTTTTAAAAATTTCTAAATGTTTGACTATATTTTTTTATGGGTCAATCTTTAAAGTACTTAAGGCCTTCCACAAATCATGGAATTCAGACAACGATCATCAGTGGGTGCTAAAACAATTAGGTAAACTTTGTTGGAGAACATCTTATTCACATAGTCTCACAGTATCTCCAAAGTTTAGTTATTCAATACTAAAGAAAAAATATACCTTTAAAACGATGAGTTCTGGGGTAAAAACTTAGAAAAATCATTGAATTTACCATCTTCAATTATACATTAATCTGACAGTATTTGACTCTTACAGATATAATAAGTTCTCAAAATTATCATGTAAAATTTTTGTGGAAGGAAAAAAAATTTTGCCTGTATCTGTTCATGCAAAAATAATTATAAAATATCCAGAACAGGTGACATTCAGTAAAACTACTGGCTTTGACTCCACAAATTCAATGTCATGAAAAAAAGGAAAAGGAACTCTTTTGGATTGAATAGGCTAAAAAAAGATAATCCAATGCATTTTGTGCAACTTATAGAATATTAAATTAAAGAAAAAGAGAAAAATAAAAAAATACAGATATATAGGGCATTTAGGAGTAAATTTTAAAGTTTAAATATGGATTCAGATAATTTTGTTAAATCATTTTTATTTTTTTAACTATGACAGTGATTTATGCTTATGTAAGAAAAGTGTTCTTAGAAAATTCACACTGAAGTATTTAAGAGAAATGTCATAATTTCTGCAATTTTTCTTCTAAAACTTCAGCATTGCTTATGTACACATACACAAATAATAAAAGTATTAAAATCTTAAAAATTGACAAATTTAGGGAAAGTATATAAAACTTTCTTAACTTTAATATTTCAATTATTTCTTAGGTTTGAAAATTTCCAGAATAAAAACCTGGAAACAAAATTGTTGCCTGTGAAAGTAATCGATTCTTTTTTGGTGTTGCGAGAAAGGAATTTCCAAGGCACATGCTTGGAGAGGTTTAACCGTGCCAGCAGGATTTGTGAGTTAAGGAGAATTAGTGCATCCTTGGGGGTGTGCAGGGTGGGCAGACTCTAGAGCACTGACACGAGGCCCCTGCTAATCCTCCACATATCTTCTTGGTTCAGGTAAAGAACAAAGAACCATTCAAACTATCCAACTCAAATTTCTAATTTTTTCTGGGCCTGGATTGGGCCCTCTTCCGAGGAAAAAATTTGTTTCTTTTTTTGTGTTAACCCTCCCCAAGGATATTTTTTCCATTGATTTTTTTTTTTTTTTTTTTTAGAGACAGTAGAAGGGAGGTCTGGAGGGACAGAGAAAGAAAGGGAGAGAAAGAAACACCAATGTGAGACACATTGATTGGTTCCCTCCCACACACGCTCCACTCTGCAGAATTCCAACCTGCAACCCAGATATGTGTCCTTGAGTGGGAATCGTACCCACGACCCTTCAGTCTAACCACTGAGCCACACCAGCCAAGGCCTTCCCAGCAAATTAGACTGGGGTTTCACACCCTTTATCCAACCTGACTACCTTTCCCACTGCTTCGGGGCTAATCCTGCCCCTCTGTTTCCTCACCCTGACTCTTACTGTGCATGTGCCCAGCAGAGGGGTTTCCTCCCTTCCCTCCGGCACTGGGCCTTTAGCACCCCAGGGGAGGTTTTCCTGCCGATTCCCAGGATTAAATCTAATATGCTGGTAAACAGACCCATTCACACTCCCTCCTAGGAGGCAGTTCCCTGGAGTGTGTGAATGGGCCTGTTTACCAGTATACCAGGTGGAATGCTGTCCTGCTACCTGCCTTAGCTTCCCAGTTTACAATTTAGTTCCCTTTTGCTTTCTTCCTTATATTAATAACTGGCTATATTAGTAACTAGCTACCTATGCCGACAAAATCAGTTGGCTGGTCATTAAAATCAGAATACTGGGTAAACTGTCGTTTTATTTCTTCAGTTCTCAAGTGTTACTTGGCGGCAGTGGGGTATCTCTTTCCCCACTGAGTGCTGGGGGTGGTGTCCTTACTATACTTGAAAAAAGATTTTTCTGAGACTCACGTGGGAGGGTTAGTTACAGTTCATTAGTTCTTTGTATGCGGGGTCCACATGGCTGTGGGCAATGTGGGTGGATGCAGGGGAGCCAAGAAAACTCGCCCTCAGCAATAAGAGTCCCCAGGGAGCCAAGAGGGCAAGGGCAAAGAGCGGCAAGCACACAAGAGTGTGATCTCCTTTATTTAGGGGCTTAAGTATCCCAAATTTCTACCCCTTGCAGTGGCCACACCC
Organism: Miniopterus natalensis; assembly: GCF_054644295.1. NCBI lineage: Eukaryota > Metazoa > Chordata > Mammalia > Chiroptera > Miniopteridae > Miniopterus > Miniopterus natalensis. The sequence continues at coordinate 14,680,697 of NC_142086.1, read as the reverse complement.
ACCCTGCCAATGACCTGTTTCAAGGTGTGACCGACAGGCAAACACCTTCCCAATGTCATCCCATATTTATTGGGTGTGTGTCCACTCCCCCCCTGTTCAGCCCCTTCCCCCAGTGATCTTCGGGGAATACACTGGTGGCTCCCTGGGGAGTGTAAATCTGCAGCTTTCTGGCAAAGCTACCCAAATGACATGCCTTTAATATTTGGCCTTCTTTTGTCCATTTCCTGTTAATAATAACTAGGTTAATTACAATGACATCAGTATTAATAATGGGAAGGTATAAATGTAATATTGCTGCATAGAAAAATGTCAATTATAATTCTAGAAAGGCAACCTCAAGAAAGTAAAAGTATGTATAAAGTAATAATAAACATTTAAATTCTCCAAGTTTAAATGTAGTGTTCACTTGAAAAGATTTAATAATGAGTCTAATCTGTGTCTAAGAGGTGTTTTTTTATTTGTTTGTTTTTTTAATAAATGGATGTTGGGTTTTATTTACTTTTGCTACCTTTTGAGATGGCATGTTTTCCCCCCTTTATTCTCTTAATGTAGCAAATACATTGGTAGAATTTTGAAAGTCTGAATGTTAAACTAACCTTACATCCTTCGAATAATCTCAGTTTGGTTTCAGAGTACACACCACGCATGCTCGCACATACGCCTTGTGCACTCTCCACTCATATTGTGTGTATGTATGTATTTGTCTAGGGTTTTTGCATCTCTATTTATGATAAAGATTGTCCTGTGTTTTTCGTTTTGTAGTGTTATTTTCAGGTTTTGGGATAGGTTGTCTTGGCCTCATAAAAAAAAAATTGCAGAGGATTTATATAAAATTTGTGTTATTTCTTCATTAAATGCTTGGTAGCTCTTTTTGTAGAAAGATTTTTATCTTGAATCTATTTTTTTTAAATAGCTCTAGTAGTATTCAAATTTTAGAATTCTTTTCACATTTATTAAAATGGATTTTTAAAAAGAATTTGCTGATTTTATGTAAATATACAAATTGACAAAGATATTTTAAATCTTATTGTAAAGTGCATAGTATATTTCTGATGTTGATAGTTCTCCCTCTTTGTCTCCCTCTGTGCATGTGTTTATTCTTTTGATCAGTCTGCTAATAAATATAATTTATGTTTTTCAAGCAACTAATCTTTGTATTTGTCATATTCTCTATAATACATTTTTACATTTAATTAATTTCTGCCTTTATGATTGTCTATTATTTTCTTCCTTTTATTCAGGTTAATTTGCTCTTATTTTTCTAACTTCTTGGAATATGTACTTAAAACATTGACTTTTCACCCTTTATTTTTTCCTATGCATTTAAGACTGTAAATATTATTTTAATCATAGTTTTTTATTGCATTCCATTAATTTTAAATATGTCTAATTATTATCATTTAGGTTAAAACACTGTCTAACTTTTATTTTGTTTCTTCTATGAATGAAGATTATTTAGAAGTACATTTTGGGATTTTCTAGTTATCTTTTCTTTATTGACCCAACATGGAATTTTTTAAATGTATGTGAGTTTGAAGATGAGTTGAATTGTTTTATGAATTGGGTGTGTTTCCCATATATGTTGGAAAAGACATGTTAGTAAATTTTGATGGTCAGATTTATATCCTTAATGATATTTCTGTCTGCACGTTCTAACAGTTATTGAATGAGTGTTAAAATTTCCCACTATGATTAAAGGAGTATTATAGATTTGTCTATTCCTTTTTTTGGTTCTGCCAACATTTGCTTTATATATTTCAAATTTATGTAATTAACTTTTTATATCTTTATGGTTGTTTGACTAATATATTATTACAATATAACATTTTATTTCTTGTAATTCTTCTTCCCTTAAGTCTACATTGTCTGTGTTAGTACAGCTATGTTACATTTCTATTGGTGAGTGATTGCTTACTTTTTTACTATATATTTTTAACTTTTCTTCACCCTTATATTTAAAGTGTGTCTCTTGTAAGTAGCTTATATTTTTTAATCCAGTCTGTTCTTTTTATTTTAATTGGAAAAATTAATCTGTTTATATTTAATATAATTATTTATAATTTGGGTTTAAATCTTATTTTTTTGTCTTATTTGTCCTACATGCTCTATCTTTATTCTTTTCTCCCTATATTTTTTGCCTTTTTCTGAATTAATTAAATGTTTTATTATTTCATTTTTTTTTCTTTCTGTATTAGATGCTGTTGATGTCCCACCAAGTTACTCTTTTCTGATATAACAAAAACAAAACAAAACAGAACAAAAATAAACACAAAAACAAAACAGAGCAAAAATAAACACAGTGAGTGTAAGCTTCCAATGGGTTAGAGCTACATGCTTCTCAGAATTTCCCTCTGCCGAAGGGAATCTACATGGTTGAAAATGCCTGGGATATTCACTAACACCCCTAGGGTAGTGTCAACCAATGATTCACTGAAATGACAGGGAGCAAAACCTGGTTCTCTTGTTTAAAAATGGAATAACATTTTCATTAGTTAACAATACTGAGGAACACTCTGTGTGACCAAGTTGACACTATAGTGCTCCCTAAACTGCACCTTTACTTTGTTTTCTCCCCACCCTTTCCTTATTTCAGCACAGGTTTACTCTCAATTACTTTCTCAGTAAGTTACTTGCATGGAGTCCCCATGTCTAGCTCTCTTTCCAGGGATTCCAACGTAAGACACTCTCTTAGGGTACATACTATTTACATAATCTTTTACTATTTTCTTGGTGGTTATCTAGTAATTACAATAATCATCTTTGATTTTTTAGATGAATTAACAATTTTAGGCATTATTAATAATTTAAAAATGAATTTATTAAATACATAATAATTTTACAATGCACCAGACAATGCATATAACTTAGAAAACTTTGGCTCCATTTGCCTTTTTTACCCTTTTGATATTACTTTTGTCATGCATGTTAATACTGTTTATTGTTCAGATGTATATCTTTATTGATATCATTTGTTACTTGTTCTATTAGCTATTGAAAGAGACATGTCAAAGTCTTCTTCAAATTTTTTTCATAAAAATTTCTACCTCGGGTTCTATTTCTATGACATCTGACCTAAGATAATCTTTGTTAGCATACCTGCAAAGTGTTTTCATTTTTTCAATGCAGCCAATATTCATTTTTATTTAGTTCTCTGTATTTTTTTTTTCTTCAAGTAACCCGTTAGACAGCTATTTCAAACCAGTGTGCTCCAAGAATTTTTAAAATATGCAATACCTGACTAGTGAGGGGCACTGACTTCTTTTCCCTTGGATGATCAAATTAAAGAATGACAACAGCTAACACAATAGCTGGCTGGTGTGAAATGAATCAAAATTATACTTATTTCTGTACGATCCACGAAAATATATTTTTTGGTGTGCTGGAGGATTTTACTAATTAGCTATGTGTGCCATGAGATGAAAAAGGCTGAAAATCACTGAGTTAGACTCTCAGACTTGCAGTTAGGACTCCAGAAAGTAGAATTCACTAATTTATCCATCTGATGGATCGATACTGTGTTGCCTCAACCTCACTTTGCAGAAGGTAAATGTTCATGCTCGCTCAAAGGCACAGGTGGCATGCACTGTGGAGTAAGATAAGGGACACAGCCTTTTGTCCTTTCTCTGGCATTCCTTCTGCATGCCTTCCAGTCCCATTGGCTGCAACAGGCTTTCTGCTGGGAATTGAAGTAGACTGGGAATTGTCTCCTTTTTTCATGGGGATAAAGAGAGAGCTAAAGTTTTTTTTTTTTTTTTAATATATCTTTATTGATTTCAGAGAGAGGAAAGGAGAGGGAGAGAGAGAGGTAGAAGCATCAATGATGAGAGAGTCATTGATCGAGCCCTCAACCCGGGCCTGTGCCCTGACCGGGAATCGAATCCCAATCGCCTGGATCCTAGGTCCATGCTCAACCACTGGGCCATGCCTGGCAGGGCTAAAGTTTTGTTTTCATGCCAATTCAGTTTGCAAAGTGGCGAGTGCATTCTTCGGTGTCGTTTAATTTTTTGTTGGAAGAGCTAGTGTGCTGTTCTGCAACAGGAGCATTCTATTTCGGAGGATCCGTAAGCATCTAACCAGGGCCTTCAGGATGACCCACATCTTTCACAACTTACCGAAGTTAAAGAGGGTGGCGATAACCATCACTCCAAGACATGTGGTCAGCGTGTCCGGGGCTCATGGAAATTTGCTGAGCCTTTGTTGTTGGCATCATTCTGTTCTCCAGTTAAATTTCTTCGTCTCACTCCTCCTGACATTTGAAGCTGTGGATAAGGGGGGAAACGGTGCCCCGACCTGGGTGCCCAGCATAAAGATTTCTGCTCTATGCTCCTTTTTACAAAGAGCTCACTAAGAGTAGGAGGCCAAACCCAGACTTAAAAACATCCTGCTGTTGTCAAAAAAACAAATACACACAAGCATTTCTGAAAGCTGTCTAAGTCAGTGTGAATTGTCAGAAGGCACTTACTGTGGACAACGGGTATTGTAAAAAATAGGATTAAAATTATTAAGAGACAGTATGAAGTATTTGCATTTTTTTAGGAAGGTAAAAATAAAAGAATTTGAAACAAATATATCTAGAAAAGAATAAACACTATTTGGTGACTTATTTATTTTATTATTATTATTATTTTTACAACTTTTTTTTTTTTTTACATATCTTTATTGATTTCAGAGAGAGGAAAGGAGGGGGAGAGAGAGATAGAAGCATCAATGATGAGAGAGTCATTGATGGAGCCCAGAACCCAGGCATGTGCTCTGACTAGGAATCGAACCCAGATCTCCTGGATCCTAGGTCAACTCTCAACCATTGAGCCACACCTGGCCGGGCTTTGGTGACTTTTAAATGTATGGAGTAGAGGGAAAAATGAGGAAAAACCGTATGAAAAAAGATAATTTCTATATTCACTAATAACTGCATCTACTTTAGGTGCTGAGAGAGTTAATAAACGTTAGTGTGCATGCTGTATACTTTGAAATTCTTTCACTGTTTTTCCAATTGTTTTGCTTTTGATCTTGATGATATGTAATTTGATTTAAAAGGAGAAATAATCAGGTTGCCTTTCTATGCCAAATTTGTTCTTATCTGGTTGCTATGACAATCTCCAACCTTTTTTTTCCCTTTCTTTCTCTTTTGTGGATTTATCTCTTTTTGATGTTATAAAAAGAGTTTTTCTAGGTAAGGAATTTGATTTTTTTATGCTTAAAGGATTTTTAAGAAATAAAAAAAGCTTCCACTTAAAGCCTCTGCCTTCCAGGGTGTCATGTCTCATTTAAGATTTAAAATGAAAAAGTTATTATCTCATAAAGAAGAATGAAGAAACAGGTATTTTGTGGGTAATCTAAATTTTTTTATTTCTTCCACATTACATGGATTAATTGCATGCTCTGTGATTGTTTTGTGCACGTCCAGGTTTATTTTTTACTTGCTTTTGGTCTTGTTATTTTGTCATAGATGATGTTAAGCAATAAAGTACTACCCTAGATCTCTCATGCATCTGGAGCGGTAGATTTTAAAGAAGACAAGACTAGCCTGTGAGTCAGAAACCTACATTCTGGACCCAATTTGGCCATTAAAAGTCTGTCTGCCTTGAGAAAAAACACCGGTGCCCTGTGAGCTGCAACTTCTTTTTTTTAAAAGGGTTGTTGAACCATGTAATTGTTTCCCTTTCTAAACAATGTTACTCTTTACGCAGTCCTTGTTTTGTTGAAATATTGTTATCTTAAAGCATTTTTTAAAAGAAGCACCTTTATGTTTTCTATGAAATTATCATAAATGAAGTGAACAAATAGGTATTGGGTTTCTTTAATTTACCAAGCGCATGCCCATGTTCTCTTAATGAAGTCAAGTCACATGAATTCTTCTAAGGAACATTCATCTGCACAGAGATATCATTAATGTGAAAGAAGGGGGTGAGTTCTGCTGATCTACTCAAAGCAGAAAGGGGTAATAATTAGATGGCAGAATGAGTTTGTTCTATTCAGATGTCTCCAAATTTACTGCCTAGATGATACACTCAGCGATGTTGGCTGGTCCAGTGTTTCGAAACCTTGGTGCCCATCAGTGTCCCCCGAAGGGCTTGTTGGAATATCAGATCCTCTCACTTTCTGATTCAGTGTGTCTCAGGGGTGGCTGGAGAATTGTCATTTCAGGTAATGCTGCTGGTCCTGGTCCTATGACTGCACTTCGATAACCACTGGGCTGGTGAATCTATAGATTTTTTTTTTAATGTTGAGATATTGCCAAAACTGTTGCTAGGTATATAGAAATAAACATAATTTTTGGAAGCCACATGTCAATGCCATCATCACTTTGGGGTTGCTGACATTGCTGTGGATTATATGATACTTCCTGTTGAATTAAGAAATAACTTTTCCCTCTAGTGTCTGTTTTGAAAAATAAACATGACTTAGTATTTGATTCTCAGGGCTACATGGAATAAAGAAGAAAATAAATATATTCCTATGTAAGTTTATACAACCTGCAAATAGGAAAACATAAGATCTTGCAAAGAGCTCAATGGTTATGTTTTTAATAAGAAACAAACTCACTTAAGATGTTATATCTTCCTAGAAATGTGTTGGCATTTTATTATAATTGTAATGGGATTATTTGCCATACATAAGTCAAGAATTTTTTTCTTTTCTAATAATAACATTGTTGTTTTTTTTTCCGAAGAAGAAAGTGTCTGTATAGTTGGTTTGCAAACAGATATATTTTTCATCTTTGGCTCATATATACGTCATCTACGGTATATATACATTCACACGGGCTCTACGGCATCTACATGTTCCGTCCCAGATATCTTGGTATTTGGCACTAAGTATGCTGATTGTTTGTATTTCCCTTTTCATTCACATACCTGTAGCCTTTAGTCACCTGAAAGAACAAGTCTCTTTTTGTCATTCTTAGTGACTCATAAACTCCAGGCAAAACGGGAAGAAATGTTAGATTCAATTTAGTCCAACCTTGAAAAGTTACACAAAGAAAAATGAGCTCAAAGATCTGAAGTAAGTTTATGAAAATCCCTTAGATTGAAGCTTCTCTTGAACTAGAACTCAGCTATTCTGATATCCAGGCCGGTTGCTTCACCACTGCTTTGGAATGTTTATCCGACTTATTTTTGTCCTCAGATGACAGAATGGTTTTCTCCCCTCTCTTCATTGGTGAGTTCACAGAAACCAAAACAGAGGTCAGCTACCCCTAGCACATGGCTTAGGTGGACATTGTAGAAGGTGTAAATCTGATTTAAATGCTATATGTGTGCACATAAAACTATGTGTGTGTGACTTAGAGACCTAACATCTCCCTCCAATAACTTGATCTATATCAAATTAGCAACACGTATTTCATAAAAGCATACTCTATCATATTTATACTACAGTAAATTTATGAATTGCAACCCTGATTAAATTACCCTCTGTGGTAGATTACAAGGATGGTAAATTCTTCCCCTCCCTATACTGTGACTTTTAGTTCTTCCCATTAAGAGGTGGGATGCGTTTCCTACCTTTTTTTTAATGTATTTTTTAATCATCACCCCAGGATATTTTTTCCATTGCTTTTCAGAGAGAGTGGAAGGGGGAGAGAGAGAGAAACATCGATGTAAGAGAGAGGCATCGATTGGCTGCCTCCCGCATGAGCCTGGATCAGGGCCCGGACTGAGCCTGCAACTGAGGTAGCGCCCTTGCCCTGGGGCCCGTCAGTCTGCAGGGTGACACTTGAATCACTGAGTAAAACCGGCTAGGGCGCATTTCCTACCTTTTAAATCAGTTCTGGTTTTGTGACTTGTTTTGGCCACTAGAATGTAGTGGAAGTGACACTCTGCAAGTTATAAAGCTGGATCTCCAAAGACCTTGCGCCTGCACCAGGCAAACGGGCCAAATCCAACCTGCTGGAGGGTGAGAAGGGGGTTGAAAGACCCCAGCTGATAGGCAGCCTGCCCCAGGCAAGCTTTAGGATAAAAAATAATTTGTGTAAAAGCATATAAATAAAAATGGTAAAAATGCATGAAGATAAAACTTTAGGAATTCTTTATACCCTATACCTACAGTAGAGCAGAATTCCCTGAAAATAACTTCTTAGTTGCCATTTGTCACTTATTTACTATGCTCTGGGTAATGGGATAAGCAAAAAAATATATTATCTTGCTTAAGTCTCAAAACAAACATATGTAAATTGAGGTTTATAGCGATAAATAACTTATATGATGTCACATACATCATAAGGATGTAATAACAATTTGAACCCTGATCTTTCTGGTTTTAAAACTGTTACCTAAATGATCAGTGAAGTCCAAACTTTGTAAAACTTTCTTTACTACAGATAATTAAACTGTAAAGCTCAAGAACAATATTCTAGGCTGGGTGACAGCTAAAATAATTTTTTAGAAGGTAGTCAATTAAATTGATATGTTTGTATTTTTTATTCGCATATTTGCTTTCAAAGCTTTTGCTTGCCCTATATTCTTCCAAGTAGTTGTCTTAATTTCCCTTTTTACCCTATACTGTGCCATTTAATATGACCTATTTTTTGGCAGCAGGTATTTTCTATCATCTTAATGAGTAGCTTGACCTTGTGTTCCAAGATGGTAATAACGAGAGCGAAAAAGCTGGGTATACAATTGTTGATATGATCAATTTGATTGTATAAAAATAGCTCTGAACATTGACAAACATTGAAATGGAGTAGTCTTGGATCTTGGATGATTTGGGGACACCAAAATTCAGAACATTATCATTAAATTGTATTGTAATTGTGTGACAGATTGACAGCCACTGCATTTAGAGAAAAAGTCTGAGCCCAGCATTGTTAAGGAGATTAAATGTGTATATATGTATATGAGGAGCTATAATATATGTAGATATATATACATACATACCTAAACATATCCATTTATTCACTCTGATTATCAGTATAAAATCAAACCATAAGAATCTGTTGTTCCTGTCTAAGTATCACAATGGAATTGCACAATCTGGCACAATTAACTATTCTGTTCAGGGCCTTCCTATTGTGGGAATAACAGGGTTGTGGCAGGTCAGGCTTCTGGAACATTGTCAGAGCCAGGACAGAAGGCTTTAACAACACCTGCCGGTGCTGCAAACAAAGGCGTATTGCGTTTGTACAGTGGTTTTCATCACTGGGTATCAGTTAGCCTCCAAGGGCAATGTGGAGCTCCCATTCACAGCCCGGGAGAATGCTTCTCTTTTCAAAGTCAGCATGTGACTCACCTATATTCAATGTCATATGGACCACCCTCCTATTTTAATCCCAGAAGGGCCAGAAAAAAGTGATTTTCTATGTAACATCTCCAAACCCCCTTCGCCCACCATAAATGTGAGACAGTTTTACATAATCGCATCTGGAAGGGATTGTCAAGTGTGCAATGTGACTGAGTCTAAAAATGACTTTCATTTAGAAAGCTATTAGACAGGTCTTATTCAGTTAAGACAGGGACAAGCAGTGATGCAAGCCAAATGGAGCTATTTAAAGGGAGTATGAAGCTGCTTCTTTGCAGAAGCTATATTTTTAGCAGGACAGCCCTTAGAAAACATGATTATTATTTTGACAAAATAGCCTCACTTTCTTTACAAGGATCTGCATGGAAGACTGGCTGGCTGAGTTATTAATTTATTCCTTTTTCAGATTTCTGATCTCTCCAAGGGTAGTTCTTCCAGGCATCCAGGGGCCGTGCTTCTGACTCCTCCTCATCACATCCATTTTTCCCACCTCAGAGCTGTCTGAGTGTATTCCATGTATTGTGCTCATGTTGTGTAAAATGCAACCCGACAGGAATATTTAAAGCTGCTCAGAGCTGCACAGTAGGAACTGATGGGACTTCTGTGGGCTGTCTACAGCACCGTGTGCATATCTTGGCCTTCTTATACTCATATTGTGAGTAAAGTTGAGGGCTCAGCATTGCAGGTGGACTCCTGGTAGGTCCCTTCTGGCCATTTCAGTGCAAACAAACAAGCAAACAAGAGCCCAGCTACGGGGAGGAGCACAGCGGCGTTGGCTGCTTGGCATTTCTGGGGCATCGACACAGCTGCTTAGGCTTTGTTTCACAGCACAGAGCAAATCTCAGGAAATTTCCTCCTGAAAGACAAAGAACAAGCGCAAGGGAATCTTAAATGAGAGGAATAGACTCTGAAAGGTGCCAGTGTAAGTGGTTTTGAACAAAGGAAAATGAAAAATGCTCACCTTCAGAATCTGAAATACCTCTTGTTTTTTAAATTGAGTAAATGAAAAAAAAAAAAAAAGGAAAGATGAAAAAGTACTTCAGTTTAGGGAAAAGATGAAGTTATGAGATCATAAATACCGGGAGAAGACTGTGCCAAAGAGAATGTTTGATTTGCTGCTCACTAATCTGAAATTACATCCATACAATGCTACCATTTTCAGAAAAGAGTAATACTTTGTATTTTATGAATAGTTCTCAGAAAATTAATATTTAATGCATACATTTAATGTGTATGTGTCTATTATGCATAGACATTTTATTGCCACGGTACATATTGCTAAGGCTCTTCCTGTAATTCAAATAGGACCTTAGAATTTGTGTAATAAAAGTTGTAGGACTGATTCTATCAAGAGGTACTATGGACTTTGAATGAGTTACCTACCTTATCTCCATCTCAATTTTCTCATCTTAGAGGGAAGGGTGGACAGAACTACCTTGGACATTCTTTCCAGCTCTAGGGGTTGATAACTGATGACAGTAAATGCTGGCGTCACAACAGACCCCGGACTCTGCTCTGACAGAAGGTGTGTCTGTACTCAGCCTCCTGTTTGAAACACACCTGATCTATCAGCTCTTTCAGTCTCTTCTGATACTTCCAAGCCCAGTAATATTATCTGGTGTTTATTCTCACCTTACCCCTTCAAATGATGCATTTCTAATATCTCTGCAATGAAAACAGATTTGCAGAGTCAGTGCATGTCCAATTTAAAACCAGGAAGAAAATGACATTGTGAACCTTCCATGGACAATGGGTGAGTTGTGCCTTATTTATATTCATTTATTTTGTTTTAAGTTTTGTATAAGTTTTTTAAAATAAACTGACGAACAAAATAGAGGCAGAGAATAAAAGCATGGAACAGACTGAGAGGTCTCAGAGGGAAAGCAGGGGTGAGGGAGTGGGTGGGGAGAGGTTAACCAAAGAACTTACATGCATAACCTGTGGACACAGATAATAGTGTGGTGAAGGCGGGGGACACGGATGCGGGGTGGGGGGGATCAATGGGAGGGAAAAAAGGGACATCTGTAATACTCTCAACAATAAAGACAAATAAAAAAACATGAAAAACAAAAACAAATGGTAGTCACAAAATAGTCATGAGGATGTAAAGTACACCATAAGGAACATAGTCAATAGGATTTAAATAGCTAAGTATGATATCAGGTGTGTACTAGACTCATTGAGGGGATCACTTTGTAAATTATGTAAGTGTCTAACCACTATGCTGTATACTCGAAAGTCATATAAAATAATATTGAAAGTCAACTGTAATTGAAAAAAAAAGTTATCAGACTTTAGTTGACTTTGCCTTACTCTGAAAAGAACTGAGCTGCTAAAAGGGTGAGTTTCATTTCCATATGGTAGAAGTTTGAGGAAATTAAGAGTTCAGAGAGAAGCTTTCTATTTAAAAATTAGATTTTAACAATTAGAGTCAAAGAGGTAAGTTCCAATATAAATGACATGGATTATGTAGGGAAGGAAAAAACATATTTATTTATTTTATAAACACATCTGCAGATAGAATATTTTATGAATCATGTATATTTTAGATATGTATGTGTTATTGTTATATACTACATAGTATATGTTTCTCAGTATACAATACATTGGATTTTTTATAGCTGTTGATTGTCTAATTTGCATACATAAGATCAGAACCGATTTAATGACTCTTTTGAAATTTAAATAACTCTAAGAGATTAGATGATTGAAACATCATACCAGCTCTAACAGGGTGATGTTTATACTTTTTCTTTTTTCTTTTCACTTTATGTATTAAGAAATGGGATACATACATATATATGTATATATAAATATATATGTAATATATAAAATAAATTTGCTTAAAGGAAATTTAACTCTTTAAAAATATTATTACTTGTCAAAATATATAAATAATCAACAACCACCAAAATCCGTATGTCATCAGTGAGAAGAGCGTAACAGCATTACTATCCTCCATTAAGATAAAAATGCCCTGTGTTGACCACTAGATTCAAGTGCTGTCAGGACATCACATCCTAGTCACTCGCAACACAGTAGATTGTAGCACATTGTTTCAAATTATTCCTCAATTTTTACAGTAGTCTACCTTTAAAAATACATGGTTATCTTTAAAAACATTTTTAGAATAATTCCATTGTTTAGATGCCTCTGGGTAGGCATAGGGGTAAATATTTACCCTTATTAATATCTATATTTTGTTTCAACAAAACTGCTTAAAGTGTAAGCTCATTAATAAGACTTTTCTCATCCCATTTAGTGTAGGACTTTATACAAAATGGATGCTAATAAATATTGCTGGTGAGAAAAATATTTTCCAAACTACTATTGTTTGTCACCTCAGTGTTTTTTTCTTCTTCTCTGCTTCTCAATTTTTGTCCCCCTTGTATCTAGATTAAGCTACAAATGCAAATAACTAGTTTGTTATGACATATTAAAAGTTAGTTCAGAAGTTTAGGTTAACTAAAATTTAACCTATAAGGTAAAAACTACACTGTGAGTATTAAAAATACATAATGTATATATTTGAGAGACAGTCTATTTAAAAAACTGTGATTCATATAATAATTACAAAGCTCTTTTGGAAAAGCTGAAGCTAGGGCTTAAATTAGAAAGCTTATCTAGAGTCAAGAAATGTTATAGCTTACATGAGAAACATGAAACAATGATGCCCAGCCGGTGTGGCTCAGTGGTTGAGCATTCACCCAGGAACCAAGAGGTCACTGGCTTGATTCCCAGTCAGGGCACATGTCAGGGTTTTGGACTCAATCCCCAGCAGGGGGTTTGCAGCAGGCAGCCGGTCAATGAGCCTCTCTCATCATTGATGTTTCTCTCTCTCCCTCTCCCTTTCTCTCTCTAAAAAATCATTACAAACATGTTTTTAAAAAATAGCAAATCAATGAAGAGAGTTACTAGGAGGAGAGTTACTAGGAGTGTTATTAAAAGAAGAAGAAATGGTGGTGACTAACATTTTATTCTGTGTTCACTCTTTCTTTAATAGAGAAAACCATTATCTCAGAAAGTCTTCATAAAATAAAGGAAGTGTTTCTGGTTTAACCGCCTTAGCCAGGAGTGGGCATAAGTGCAACATGCTGAACAAAGGGAACTACTAACTCTTTCGTCTCCCCACAACCTTCAGAGGATAAACTCCCAAGACTGATTTATTATCACATAAACACTGACACAAATAGCCCCGCATTAGCTAGATACATGGCAGAGAGAAGCATCAGGTGAAAGACAAATAGATAGAATTATATATTACACTCTTCACAGGGAAATAACAAATGCTCATCAGAGGAAAATAGCCTATTGGTAAAGAATAGTTCTTGAGATAGTAGCTTATATTTGATTTTTCCCCATTTTTTTTTTCTTTTTCAAGCAAGTAACTAGACATGGAAGTATTGGGGCAGAACAGAAATAAGGAAGCTGCTTGAAATTAATTCCTCTTCCTGTTAAAGAGATTATGTCACATCTCCCGGAGTGGAAGGAAAGGTAAGGAATTTGTGGGTGTCAAGAGGACAGACTTCTTGTAAATTGTAATGAAACAGGTGGTCAGACTGATCTCACTAGTAGCAGAGATTCATGTAGCAGTTAGTGACAGTCCCCATGTCAGATAGCACAAACTTAGATGGCTGCACTGGGTATCATCATGTATATGGTGCATTAGGAAGCAAAACCTTAAGAACAGCATTACTAGAGTCATAAAAAATGTTCATACCATAAGCATGGAAGCAGCATAATTACCAGAAGTCATCAGCAGGGACAAAAGGCATTATAATCACAACCCACGCAGACAGATGATTCACCAGGGAGGTGTTGGGATAGTTGCCATTATGTGTTTATGCTACGTGAGGCCAAGAAAGCCTTGCACAGCCACAAGAGGGAACTTGAATTTTATACCAGCCTTTACATTCATGTAAACGATAGGATAAATATGCTAAGTGCTAAACACTTGACTACATAGCCCGAGATTCACATTTGCTACGATACCTAATTGGAATGTAAATCAAGGAATTACAGAATTTACATAGATCAGACTGGAATTTACATAGATCAGTTAAAATTGTCTAAAAAAGCTTTATGGAGAAGATAATATCTCTTAGATCAAAATCAGCCCTCTCATGTCGCTTCCGGACAGTGATGGTGTTCAAAGGACAAGTAAATGTCCGCTTAGGGGAATATTAAATTCATGTTTCATGGAAGACTGAACTCGAGATCATGATGGTTCATATAAACCAAAGATACGAAGCTATTATTCTATGAAGATAAAACAGTTCATTTACTGACCCGCATTGTGTAGCCACAGTCTTAGCATGCTTTGACAAAAACATCCGTCACTTAGAGAAAAGTCAAAATGAAGTTATAGTCAGTCCCCTGAATTTTGAAAGGAACATAAAACATGTGTAATCCCACTCACAACCATTGCAGAAATTCTCTTAGCATCCCAGGTGGATTGTTACCTAGCACCTCTTTGACCACTTTCAGGGATGGGAAGCTTGGGGGTAAGACCAGCAAGTAACTGGGAAAGAGCTAGAAGATCCTAGAATTACAATCATTACATACAAAGAGAGGTAGTCAGGGTCTCTTGTGCGAGGAGAAATTGAATGGCATCACTCGCAAATGTCAGGTCATAGACATATTTTCTTTCTAGCGATCCTGTATCTCTACATAACTCTATGTTTTGTATGGGTCATTACAACGCCCGATAAAATTTTGCAATGTTATATACAAATGTGCTGTAGCCTAAAAATGTTCATTCAAGATCTCAATTTCTATAAATTCTAAATTTATAGACTTTATAAATTCTAAAATTAGAATTTCTATACAGAAGTAATTCAGTAAAAATGTGTTTATATTTGGCTTTCTCCTTATTGGTTCCATGTTCTTGTCTCTATTTATTTGGGCCATTCTATTAGATCATTCACAAATATGTCAACAAATTTTGAATTAGTTTTTATGTTGCTATTAGGTAATCCTCGATTTCACTACTTGTAGTAGAAAATGCCTCAATAGCAACTTTTCTCACTTTTTTTCTCTAGTAAGCATGGGGAAGCATTATTTTCCTCACACCGCATATGCATGTAATTGACTTAAGTGCTCTGATACGTGTGTGGCTAAGGCATTTTTCTGTTGTTGGTCTACAAGTAAAGAGGTTACTCTTCTGCATCATTATTGTTATATTATTGTATAAATGAGGTGAGTCTTGCTTGGCAAGTGAAATAATTTATTATCACACTTCCTATATAATCGGTTGCACTTGATTACGATCAGCCATTCAAATTAAAGGCTGGAACAAAAAAGGAGATTTACAATGGGTCTTTGGGCTTGTTGGTGGTCACCAATGAAATGGAGAAACCAGAATATATCTCAGAATGGTGAGAAAATACCTCTCACTCTCTGCAGATAGGCAGGCAGCTGGAAGGGAAGGAAGCCAAGAAAAGTGTCTGTGAAGTTGTAACAGACTTTCATGCCACAGGGTAACTGATGTTGGATCAGAGTTTGTACTTTGAAAATAAAGATGAAAGTTTTTAGTGATTTCTGGGATCAGCTGCTTTTTGTTCCTTGAGTTTCTAGGATTCCTTTCTATTAACTACAACATTAAAATAGTGTCATAAATTTCTATAAAAACCAACAAGAGAACTTGATGCTGCAGTATTTGAATATGTTTTAATATTTATTTTTTTTACTCATAGAGAATTTATCTTTTTTTCTCCCATTGTTGAGAATTCTTTTCAGGCTTCAAAGTCTATTCCTTGATGTACCATACCGTGTCCATCACATCAATAACATTAAGATGTAAAATTGTATCTCCTGTGCTACCTGTCAAAAGGTTATGTTCATGTGTCAGAAAATTGTAAACAGATAATGTCATTTTTCATGGTTCAAATAATTTAAGGAATCCTTGATTACTGAATAAAATCATTCAGTGACAGTTTAATAACACTGAGTAAAATAGAACATGTAATATGCTTAGCACAGTGTTTGACATAGTATTAGATATTGTTACTGTTATTTTTATTTTATTAATTATAAGAAAAGACACAAGAATAGTCACATATTTAATCAGAAAGTTACAACACATTTTCATTTGTATTTCAGAAATTTTGAGGGCCATTGAGAATAATGACAAGAAATGGTTACTACTCTGTTGGAGACAACTATATTATAATGTAAATAAATTGGCTAAATTTGCCACCATGAGCTCTGGGTTCAGAAGTTAAATCATCATCCCTAAGGAGCTGTGGGGACTTGGAAATACATCCCAAAGATGCCCTGAGCCTGTTTCCTCACTTATAATATAATATAGTGAATAGTTCTCAGGGCCATTGTGAAAGGGAACTAAGGAAATGCAAGAGCTGGGTAAATATTTCATAATTCAATCTCATTGTACATATTGCCTTAAATTTTAGAGTTGACAGTAATGACAAAAAGAACATTGAACTCTTGTTACTAGATCATTAAACATGTTATTTTTAATTACCTGATCTAAGTTAAAACTAGAGATTTGAGTGTTAGTTCATGTCCTATAATTAGAAAACTTAGACCTAAGAAAATATTTGAGAAAAGCATTCCTAAATAATTGTGAAAGTCCTCAAATTTCCAAAGCTCAAAACAGAAATTACTTTTTCAGTGAAGGAGGCTGGTCCTCCAAACCATGAGTTGGAAAGTTTTGGCAACCCCAGAAAGAGTGAAGGGAAATCCTTGAAGATTGAAATAAGGCAGAATACAGTGGCCAGATAAAATATAGGCTAATCAGTCAGATTTGAATTTCAGACAAGCAGCAATTTTTAAAATGTAAGTATGCCCCATGTAATAACTGGCACATTCTAATAAAGTATTGTACATTGTGTCCCATGTAATATCTCGGACATTCTTATAGTAAAACATTATTCACTGATTATAAAATATTCAAATTTCACTGGACTTCCTGTTTTTGCTTTGTTTTGTTAAACCTGGCTACCTTTGGCAGGAGATACAGACACTGTGGGATTATGGTGTGTCCTCAAATGATTCTTCTTCCTGCTACGCATTCAGGTTTGAGTAATGGTACTTAGAACACGCTTTGGAAAAAAGCCCTACTGCTGTTCTCAAGAGAAAGCTAGGGAGACAGCATTTGGAAAGCTGGACCTACAATACAACCTTTATTTGCAGTTCACAATACAGACAAGACCTCATTGCACAAAACGCTACTCCATCCAGCCTATTGATTTCTATGCTTCATTTTTCCCCTTTGCATATACCATTCACCTGTGTTCGATTTCCAGGAAGGCTCATTCTTGTTGTTTGAATTCTACTTTTCTTTCAAGGCCACACTTGCCCATTGGGTCTTGTGATAGAATGAACCTATAGTTACCACTTAAATCTAAACACTTTTGAGAATAAAAATGGATCATATTAATTACTACATGTTGCATATAGGCAAAAATTAGAATTCTTCCATCCAAATCAGATACATAGCCATTTTATATTATGAACACTTCCCCAACCGCTTCCTGTCATGGCAATTTCACTTCACCGCTGACTGTCTATAGCACTGATCATCTGTAGCAAATATTTTGGCATTTGGCATACACTGTCTTATATTTCTGATTATCTTCTTTCATGTGAATAATTGTTTCATTTCTCATTCAAAATAAAGGGAAAATTTTTAACCAGAGACCAACTTGCATTCTTTGTAACTGAAGCTTGGCCAGAGAGCCTCATATAAAAAAGACATTCAGTGAATATTTGTTGGCTAAAATATTTTAAAACCCATGAATTTTAATAAGTATAACAAAATTCACTACAATACAGCCTTGAATATATAGTGGTTTTTATCATGTCACATCAGTTGTCGCGGTAAAAATTTGACATACGTAATCATATGGCCATACACCAAGAGTCCCCATTTTTATGTCAGCTTTTTAATGTATCACATAACGCAATAAACTAGCTTAAATTATTTCCATTGAAGTATCTTTAGGGCTGCAATTAAGATACGTTGCTCACATCGTTAGTTAATAGTAGCTTGAAGCTTAGAATTGATAACATGTAGTGTGAATTTTATCTTAAGAAAAAATTGGCTTATATTATACTTTTTTGGTAACTTTTTTTTTTTACTTTTTAATACTAAGTTTGTCTTAAGCTGTGCCTTTTGGAATTTGAGTATGTGTGCATTTGCATATTTCTATTATTTCAGTAATATATTTGAGAAAATGAATGAAAAGACTGATGAGAATTTTGGAATGTCCTCTTTGTTTAGTTAGTGCAATTGCCATGAATTTGGCCAGGTGTAGCTAAACGATATTTCAGGCAAAGAACTAATAGCAAAGCTTTTTACACAGTAATTTCCTGGGTGAGGTTCAACAAAATGAAAACTCATCAGAAGCCCTGCTGGGATTCTATCAGCAAGCATTTATTTGTAGTCGGCATGTACACCTGCCTACATGGTAATAATACACCAGTGAGTTAAGTCACTATGCCAATGCAAATTAGCTTTATTTTGAATCTAACACTGGAATCTAGCAGATATGTTAGCCAGACAAGTGAATTGCCACTAGATGAATAGAACAAACTGGGGGGGGGGGGGGGAATTCTATAGTATTTGCCTGTTTCTCTTGTTGCTCTGGATTGTAGATGACCATCTATGAAAAAGCTTTCCTTTGGTAGTTCATACCATTAGATGAAGAATTTGCTGCATAGGACTTGCTCCATCTGTAAAGCAATATTGAGCAGCACAAGAATGCCATCTGCAATGTGATTTTTCAACCCAAGAGAGTTCATGCTGCTTAATTCGAACTTAAAATCAATTCAGCAAATATTTATAGAGGGCAAAGTCTGTGTAAGGCATTATTCTAAGTGCTGGAGGTAGAGGCAGGGCATAAAAGATGAGTAGGAATTCCACTGGATCCAAGAGCTTTCAGAAACTAATGGAGATGATAAGCACTCACTAGGCGATGTGACAAAGCACAAAACTGAAAAAGCCACAAGAGAGCCACAAATTGCCACAGAGAAGAGGAATAGCTGAACCCCAAAGTCACTGTGATCAATAAAAGACTAACACAGGAGACAGCTTTTAGACAGTCAATGCCTCGTAAAATTTAAATATGTTCAGGTGAGAGAGAACGGAAGAAGGTCAGCCCTTTAGTACAATGGGCCCAGCATGAGAGAAGTGGGAAAGAGGAAGGCATCTTTGGGCAAGGAGTCAGGAGTTTGTGTTGCTGGAATGTTGGATCCCCCTAAGGGAGCAGGGCAAAATAAGCCCCCAAGGAAGGGGATCCTTATATTTAATTCGCACACATTTTTTGTCTCTTCCATGTGAGGCACCGCCAAGTTGAGAAGTTAGGAATTCATTTTATAGGTAACAGGGCCTTCCTTAATAAGATTTTTTAAAAAGGGATTACATGATCATGATTTTTAAAATGTAACTCAAAATATAACTTTGTAAGGGCTCTTTTCTAACCTAGACATGAACCTTTTCCTGCTGGAAATATTCTAGCTATGTTTACCTAAAGAAACATAAAACAGATTTATATCAGCTTTATCGGAATTTGCTGAACATATAAAATGTATTAGTTTCCTAGGGCTGCATAACCAAGTACCACAAACTGCCTGGCTTAAAGCAATAGAAATTTGTTTTCCTGCAGTGTGAAGCCTAGAAGTCCAAAATAAAAGTGCTGGCCAGGTTGTTCCTTCTGAAGCTCCAAGAGAGGATCTATTCCATGCTCCTCAACTGGCTTCTGGTGGTGGCAGCAATCCTTGGCATTCCTGGCTTGCTATGCTCACTCCAGTCTCTGCCTCTGTCTTCATATGGAATTGTCCTTTTGTGTCTGTGTCCAATTTTCCTCTGCTTATAGGGACATCAGTTACTGCCTATGGATAAATGCCCATCCCAATATCTTAACTTGATTAAATCTGCAAAGACCCTATTTTCAAATAAGGTCGCATTCACAAGTACTAAGGGCTAAGACTTCAGAATATTGGGGGGGGGGGGCACAATTCAATCCATATCACTTGGTAGTTTGATTTTTTTTTTTAGATATATACAGCAAAGAATTAATATTCTTATTTAAAGACCTCAGTTCATCTATACAATAGATATAATAATACTGCTTTCATAAGATTGCTGTGAAGATGAAATTTAATATCATGTGAAAGAACCTAGCATGGGGCAGTCTTAGTTATGTGGCTGTTTCATGTATTATTGCATTAATTTAGCTACCTATTTCCAGAAGTAGCTTCAGAAAAATATTTCATTGCATTCTGTACAACTGTCTGATTCTAAGTACTAGATATCTCTAGTTTAAAATAAAGCCATAAATATGGAAACGGCCAAATGAGCTACATGATTCAGAAAGGATATTTTTGGTTTTCCTAGAACTTTCTTTAATCTTGGAGTATTCCATTAAAAAGCAAACGTATAGAAAACTTGCAAAGTTAGTGTCTCACCATTCTGTTTTCCCACTCAATAATAGCCCTAAAGATATTTATACCATAAGGCAGGATTGGATTTTGACTAATTGCTGAATTAGATCAACCTGATTGCTTAAAGCTTTCTCCTCTCTCTCTTTTTTTCCCCTCTCTTACTACTGGATGGCTCACTTTTAATGATCTGGATAATCACATGCACTTTCCACTTTTCTTTGACCTTTGGTTCCAGCACATGCAAAGTTAAATTTAATGCAAGGACATCATCTGGTAGACTCTTCCAATCTTAAAAGGTAAATTCCCAAACCTCAGTTGAGGTATTTCTATTTTGTCATGAATTTTCAAGATAATTGCTCCTTCAATGTCCACTTATTTTTTTGTGTACAGATACAATCGTATGAACAAATATGTGCTAATGGGACACCTTCTTAGCTGTCAGTGAGTTGGGATGGTATATGGGAATTCTGGAATTTATAATCCTTTTCACTCTTCCATTAATTAAATGTGCCCCAGAGACAGATTGGGAGTGACCCAGGGTGAAGGGGCTAGAGGTTAAGCCTTTTAGCTTTGAGCCTCCAGTCTGAATCTGATCTAAGATGGTAATAAACAAGAGCTACTGCCACTTGATATGAGCTTGGTGATCTGTGTGAAATGGATTAGTAACCTCAGGCTCGTTCTGGTGGACAGGTGTCCTCACACAGCTGGAGTCGACAGCCTTTGCAGAAGAACCCAACAACCTAAAGGAGATGGGAAGAAACTGGCTTCATAAATGTTGTCTTGCCCCGCTAGGACTGTTGTTCAGTAACATGGAAAAGTACAAGGCCTTAGGATTCCATATGCCCAGCTTGTAAAAAAAGCTATGGCAATAGAAGGGATCAGGGTGGGCTTAATAAGACTCAGAGAGTGGGTCAAATGAGAATCAGGTGCTGGGTCTAAGGGAAATTTAATATCCTTGGTTTCTCTTTTTTTCTCTCTCTCTTTCTGTTTGGTTGTCAGGGGAGTTTGTGTTTGTGGAGGAAACATTGATTGGATTTGTCCAGATGTGTATACCCGCTAGCCTTCAATTTCAGCAGTAACAGAAGGACAGAAGGATGCATGGCTGGATAGAAAGAAGGGAGTCATACTGTTAACTCTGTCAGAAAAAATAAGTGTTTAAAGATATGTGCTAAAATGAAATAAGAGTAAAACTTTTAAAACTAAACTGAGGAAGATTATCTAATACTTGGCTTACTATAATTTTGTTGTTATAATTAATTTGAGCCCAACAGTCATTTTACCTACTTTTTAAGTATATGTAATAAGGAAGTTCTGTGTGGTTTTTTTGGTTGTTGTTTAATTTTTCCAATAGCTAAATCAAGGAGCCCAGGAAAATTAAATTGGGGAAAGAAACATCCAACCCTCAATGTACTTAAATTTACTTTTCTTCCTGAAATTATGATTCATTAATATTACCTATAGCTTGCTGTTTTTAGTATGCCACAATGGGCAAATAAATTACCATTTCTTTCTGAGTCAGGTTTGTGGGCTTTTGTGTGATGTAAAGTTCCAGCTTTTATATAAATACCCTAGTGGTAGAGCAGTCAAGGTATTCTCCTTAGTACTTTTTATCTGAAAGAATTACTCAAAGATAACTTCATCAGTTCTTGGTGAATGGCACCACAAATGTCAAGTCTAGGTAAGGTCTAACCACAAATTTATGAAAAACCATTGTGACTGTTTTCTTGATTCCCTTTTTCTTTAAATGTCTTAACTTTTGGTGCAAGGGATGACACTCATCCAACTGAGCCAAAAATTAAATTACATTAAATTAAAATACAGCAAAAACAAAAAACAAGCAAAAATAAAATGTCTTAACTTGGTTTTGCTCCTCTTTGTAATTCACTCGAAACAAATTTTTCCATATTTTTTCTGTTTGTTCAGTGATTGCGTTATGGTGCCATTTTAAGGCTCTTGAGTCTGAAACTTTTAAAATTCCTCCTCTCTCTTCCTTTTCCCATTTTCCCATGACACTCCTTCATTTCCTACTAGGAAATAATTTCACATAAGATATTAATGCCTGATTATAGATTAAATATAAAATTTGAGCCATATTAAACTGTCTATATTTGTTTCGGACATGGAACAGCTGTTTCTTATAGTTCAGATGTACCACTCTCTAATTTCCATTTAACAACAAAACTCCAATGGTTTCTCATGATAATACTAAGGATTTAGAATCCATAGTAGTCAGTGACAAATATATTTTAGGGAATAGAAACCTTCTTTTTGGCAGTCTTGTGAGTTATTATTGAGCATAGAAGTGGTGTCTATTTTTTGCTTCTTAGGAATGGAATAAGTATGGTGCCAAAAATTTTTTAAATGATTGAGATATGCAGTTACTTATTGGTTCACTTAAGTATTTAAAATTTTGCCCTGAACTAGGACTTGTTATGATGTTATTTTAGTGTGTGTTATGTGCCATTGAGTTGGCTTTCACTCCTGGCAACCCTATGAATGCGTGATGTACACAATGTCCTATTTTCAACAGTACCATTTCAATAAAATGTTAGTTTTAAAATTAACAAGTATTTGTTATAAAATTGAATCCATTAATTCTCTCATTAAACTGCTATATTCCTTTAGTGTGTGGATTTTGAGAAATTTTTAAAAGCCACTAGCCTTAATATTTGAGGGACCACCCAGGAGTTATTAAATTTTCGAAGCTATTTTTCAAATAATCATATAAACCAAGTGTGAAGTTATCCCCGTTTTGTAAATGAGAAAATTCTGGCTTAGAGGTTCTAAGTTACTTGCCCAGGGACCCAGTCAATATTGCCAGAACTGGGTTTCAAACCGAATTCAATTCGACCCGACACACATTTTTTCACTAAGTCACAAAAGAAAATTTCTTCCAGTGATACTGCATCACACTTTCTGCTTTAAACACTGTTTGTAACCAGCATCACTAAGACATCACTGAAAATCACAATACTACCTTTATTCACAGTATATTTTGAACTGAAGTAGTGAAATGCATTTCCGACTAATTAAGTTAATCAAAAGTAATATTTTTCAATCAGAAGTAACTTTGCTTCAATCTTTGTGGTTAGAAATTTCTCTGATATTTATTTGTTTGTTTCCCAGCCTTAAATTCTGTAATTGATTGATTACTTCATCCAGGAGGTATTTACTAAACATCTACTTTGCATCAAGTATTTCACAGCAGGAAAATCAATGCTACTCGTAATATGACGTGTTCACGTGAAGCATGAAAGTAGGGGTGCAACAGTGTAGTGATTGTACTTAATCTTTTTCATCTGGAGATCTTGTATACCTGATCAATAAATATTATTTTCTTACCTACTGGTCAGGGTTATCATCAGAAGTGAGATAGTATTTGTGAAACCCACAAAGAATGTTATATAAATTATAGTTTTTGTAAGTCTACTTGAGCATATTTTCCCATTTTTAAATGATTTGATTCAAACACACACACAATCCTTCAGCAATCCAAGTTTTTAAATGTATAAATATTTATCATTTATCAATCACCAACTATGTGTCAAATATGGGACATAGTCTCTGTGTGGTTAGAAAGGAGGTGCAGAGACTATCACAGAACAGCACACAAATAAAAAACATCAGTACCAAGTATGAAGAGTCATCAAGGAAAAAGAGATTAGGTGATAGAGCAAATGACAATGTGACAATAACTAATGAGAGTAGAGGGGTCTAAATTGAGGGGGAGCTAACATTTAATTTGAGACCTGAGGAGAGAGAAGGGAAACAACTCTTCAGAGAATTAGTGAAACTGGTGGAGAAATTATAGGCAGAGGGAAGAGCTGGGGCTGAAATTCTGAGTCAGAGCAGAGCCCAGCATGATGCAGGAATAAAAAGGGTGTCACTTGAGCAGGAGGAAAATTCAGAAGGCTAAGGAGGTGTTCAGTAGAGTTACTGAACTGCAGCAGAGATGAACAGCTATCTTCATTCCAGTTGTTTAAGATTTTTATTTCAGTTTTGCAACGAGACACAGGAAGAAGTGTTTTACTGAGGCTTCAGAAGAATGCTTTGGGGCATTCCCCATGTCACTGAAGAGGGGGCACCACAAACTAGCCCACTTCTGCCTGCATTATTTTTTTAAAGGTAAAAATTAAATTCCTTATGACTCTGTAAGCAATCATATTTGTTTCTTAACTTCTGTTAAGAAAATGCAACATAAGAAAGCCAGTATTATGTAATATCACCTATAACAGTATTTCCTACACACACACACACAAAATGTAAGAATAAACTCTATTTTTTCCACCTACTGTAGAAATCACTTTCATTAAATCCTTAGTTTTAGCCAAGAAAGAAGATTAGCATAAGTCCCTTTGGAATAGCTGTTAATGTCATTCCACGAACCATTTGAGAGCAGTTTTAAATTTAATCTCTTCTCTGATTCCCTGAACACACCTTTAAAAAAATAATTATTTTCTGGCCTCATGGACACCTACTACTTTTAGGTCAATAAAATTACTTTCTCTAGGCTTTACTTACTGGGAGAAGTCTACGTTGGCATACATTGGATTGCCTCTTTAGCAATGAAGATAATTAAGGGTTATATTTCACAATGGGTTTCCAAAACTGCGATCTCCAAGGACCTATATTTGTAACTGCATTTTCAATTGCCAATTAGAAAAGAGTATATCATGTGAACCCACAGAATCGTGCTCACAGCTACATTGTTGTCTCTGTAAATATGGTGCTCAAGAGGATTTTGCAGGCTAAATTCAGTTTCAGTTCTAGTCGGCCTATTTTAGAGTCATGATTTGATTGTGATATACACTATTACCTCCATTATAATAAATTATATTTTAATGTAATTTTCTAATATAGAAAACATTTTTAATAATTAAAATTTTACCTAAGAAGTACAGGTGAAAAAGCAAAGTGAGGATAAAATTATTAAATATGATAGATAAAATAAAAATTTTACTAGTAAATCAAGCAAAATCTTTCAAGAAACATGTTTTAGGTTTCTCTTTTATAGAGCATGTAATTTGAGGATTAACTAGATGATGGAACTTACTATGCTTTTAGTTTCTTGTATGTAATAATTTAAGGTCTGAGGCATTCATGCAATTATTTGAAGAACAGCTTTTGAGCATATAATACATACCAGAGTGTAATCCAGAGAATGGGGCAGGGTTAACATGAAGTAAGCTCATACTTTCAAAGAGCTGACAGATTAACAAACAGATAAATACAAGAAGATAGTATTGGTTTTATGATGGGAGTACATTCAAATTTAACGTTAAAAAGCAAAGGACAAGAAAAATGAATTCTTGTATTTATTTTTGACTCTTAAAGGCATTAGTTAATTATTTCACATTGACATTTAAAATGTTCATGTTGAAGACACTAAGCAAAAAAACCTACCAATGCTAATTTCATTACATTGTTTGTAGCTAATCTTTCAAATTTTATCATTCATTAAAATATAGAGTAACCAGTTTCCAGGAATATAGACAAAATATTAATTAAATGTGTGTGTGTGTGTGTGTGACTTAATTTGAAGGTATAAGTTAAATTGTAGCCTTAACATTTACTAGCCTGTGAAATTAAGAAAAACACAAATTCTCTGAACTCCAATTTTCTGATCAATAAATTTAAGTATTATTTTCTTACTTACTGGCAAGGGTCATCATCAGAATTTAAAAAATATGTGTGAAACTCACATAAAATGCTAAAGGAATTATAGTTATCATAAGTCTATTTGAGCATCTTTTCCCGTTGGAGCATAGTGAGTAACATAAATGTGGACCTCCATTTACTGCTAACTACATAATGTTCATCTTTCTATTCTCAGCATCTAGAAACATACTTGGTGCTTGATAATTTTACAATAAATGCTTGAAAAAATTAGTTTACTGATCATTGTTTCTATACAAGCTTGCATTTAAAAGTGAAAATTCCACGTCTTATCCGAATAGTTAGTGTTCTTTATAGAAGAGAGAGAGCTTGCTATTTGAAAAACATTTGTACTTTTAGTGGTAGCATTTAATCCATATATAGATCCCAGTATAACCTAAATATTCAATTAATCTTAACCAGCTTTGCTTTTTATTGTGAATTCTTAAAATTATAATACAAGATTCTGTGGGAACAAAGTATGTCGACCAAGCAGAAGGATTCAATTTTAGACTTGGTAACATTTAGAAGAACATCCTTCTAGAGGTCATTCTAAGAGTAATAAACAAACATGCATTTCAAAAATGTATTCATAGTTTGAATGTTATTTTAAAATTTAATACTTTTATTAATAGAAAATAATAAACAACATTCTATATTAACAGTTATAAGGATCATTTAAAAAAGTTGTGTAGAGTTCCACTATGTGGGTATACCATGTTAGTAGACAATTTTGTTTCTTATAAGTTGTGATTTTAAATAATATTGCATTTACTGCCTATTTCCTTCACCAGATTAAGGATGTTTTCTGTGATTGTTTTTTTCCCCAAATATGTTTTCAATTTCTTTATCTCTCTTGTTTGTCTGGCACCCCCATGATGTGAATGTTGGTAACAGTTGATGTTGTCCCATAGGCTTCTCACACTATCCCTTTTGTAGTCATTTTTCTTTTTACTGTTCTGATGGGGTGTTTTCTGCTTCCTTATATTCCAAATAAAAGGATTTGATATGATACTCTACATCTAGTTTACTGCTGATTTCCGGTAATTCATTCTTCATTTCAGTTACTGTGTCCTTCATTTCTGACTGGTTCTCTTTTATGGTTTACATTTCCTTTTTTAATACTGTTGAAATTCCCACTAAGTTTTTTGAGCATCCTTATGACCATTTTTTTTGAACTCTATATCTGATCAATTTCTTGCCTCCATTTCATTTAGTTCTTTTTCTGGAGATATCTCTTGTTTTTTCATTTGGAACCTGATTCTTTGTCTTCTAATTTTGGCTATCTCTCTGTGTGTTTTTGTGTCTTAGACAGAGCTGCTCCATCTCCCATGTGGCCTTACGCACTATGTATACTGTATGGCCTATTGGCATAGCCTTCTGTTCACCCAAGCTGGGTGTTCTGGGTTTGTTTCCTGTGCAGGTTGTGTGCACTGCCCTGTTGCAGTTGAGCCTTTTTGCTGTTGGCACCTCACTGGGAGGGGTTGATACCCTGGCTGATTAGCTGTGAGGACTGGCTCTTACTATGGCAGAGGAGCTGTTGTGTAAGGGCTGACCCATACAGTAAGACCATTCAGTGGGGCTTTTCTGCCTGCCATGTATGTCCCTTGAGTGTGTCACTCATGGAGGTGGTAGGATTGTGGTCTGAAGCTATCCACTGAGTGCGTGACTCTGGGGCCTGCTTGAAAGTACAAGGTCATACACCAACTGTGCCCTGCATGGGGCCACCAGGCATGAACTACAGCGCAATCTGAAGATGACTGCTCTTTGTGCTGGGCTTGAAGGTGCCCAGGAGAGGCGAACCAAGGTGGACTGCCACTAGTGCCATACCTGGGGTCACTTAGCAGGAGGTATGGGGTACACCAAGGACAGATGATGTTTTTGAGAGATTTTAAGAAAGTCCAAAACATGAGCCAAGACAGGCCATTTGTACAGAAAAGCTACTGGAAATGACTTAGGTGGGCTGGCAAGTTGAGTGGGGCAAGTTCTCAGGGTGTCATCAGTGTGGGGCTAACCTTATTAACCAGGTTGAAGACTCTGATATGGTGCTTATCTGTCTGGTTTTGTGGGAGAAAGGCTGAGAATAGGGACAATGGCTTCTCAGCACTTCTGTCTGGAAAAAAGCTTGCCCTCCAGCCTTCCTTCTGAAACCAGACAATTTAGTTCCTCCCCTTATGCCATGGTGCCCTTCAAAATGCTGCCCCAGTGCTAGAACTCAGAGTGAGTTAGTCCAGGTAAGTCCATGTGAGGTCCCTTTAAGAGTAATGTCTGGAATTTCAGGGGCCCTCTATCTCACTCAGCTACAGTCCTCGCTGGTTTTCACAGCCAGAAAGTTTGGAGACTTTTCTTCCTGTCACCGAAACCCTAGGCGGGGATTCTGATGTGGGGCTGGGACCATCACTCCTTAGGGGGCACCTTCACAGCAAGCCAAAATATCCCTCCCAATTTTTAACTGCCACACATGGATGTGGGACCTGCCCCCGAATCTCTACCTCTCCTACCAGTCTCCATGTGGCTTCTTCTTTATTCCTTAGTTGTAGGACTTCTGTCCTCCTATATTTCAGGTGGTTCTGAATGATAATTGTTCTGTAATTTAGTTGTAATTTTGATGTGGCTGTGGGAGGTTCCAAGTGCTGCATTTACCTGAGTACTGTGTTTACATACACCATCATCTTGACTACAACCTCTGGAAAAAATATTTTATATAATTGATAAAACAGGTTTTAACTTCCATATTGAATAGTACACACCTCATCTAAAAGATCTCCTATAAAAGCTTTTCATAGTCTATGCTCATTATAAATTAACACTTGCCTCTTATTATTTAGTAATCTGTATTATTATTAATTTAGATTTGTATCTGTTTATTAATTTTTAGCACTTTAGCAAACATGTGTAACAAATTGCCATGGAAGGAGGGGAGATAAAATGAGAAAACAGGATGATTTTTAGATTTTACCTTGTTTATCACACTAAAATGACAAACCAAAAATGATTTAAGAAATCACCGAAAGTGCAAGTATGGAATTCCACAGTGGAAGTTTTATAATTACTTCCCTAAGTATAACTACATTTTAATTGTCTAAGAAAAAATTTACATCTATAAGAATCATTGTGGAAAACAAACCATTGTGATGAAGGAGACAAAAAGAAATTAAATTCAAATCAGAGTATTTGCTTAATAGCTTAAGCAGTTGCTAATGTTTATATATTACAAAGTGAATTATAATGCTTGGATAATGAATTTGTTGCTTTTTGAAAAGTCATGAACATTTCAATTTAATACTGCTCTACTAAACAGATATGCAAATATTGTTAAGATGATTGTCTATTTTACAATAAGGTTAATTTTGGTAAAAGGCATATTAACTCTATAATCATAATAGGGCTAATCAAGACTGGGTTTGATAAAGAAAGCAACAGAGGTAAATGCTAAAGAAAAAAGATAGCCAATTTGGATAATTTAGGCCAATGCAATAATTTTTGTTTTTAAATAAAAGGGTTAGATTATTTTGGCCTGATGTAAAGAAAAAAATGGATGATTTCTTTTCATTTACCTTCTTTTGCAGAACTTATTAAACATATCTGATTTTGTATTATCGTGGGCATAAAGATGGTAAAGAACTCTTGAAAGTAGGTAGTTGCTATCTAGCTTATGCTGAATATATATTTTCCTAAAAATGTAATAAAATCACCAAGGATTATATTTACTTCAGTCCTCAATTTTTTTCCATAAAATTACTATTATACCAAAATATTTGAACATACATGCACATGATATTCAGCGCTCTACTTAGAAGCTAAATTAAATGTTCATTTTTAACATTAGGAATCTTTTTAGTTCTCAACTATTTTGCAATATCCTTTTAAAACAGGACACCGTTTAATATAATGTTGGATATATACTATATTTCAGCCACAGTCTCAGGTTTTTGAATCTGGAAAGGACCTTGAATCTTATATGCTGCTGTTATGCTTCATGGGAGGGAACAGATGCTCAGAAATACTACTCAATTTGACCAAGGTCACATGGTTGATTGAATAATTATTTTCTGGAAACATGGTCTACTCTACATTTCACAAATGTAAAATCATACATGTATTTACAACTGACAAAACAAAGGCTTAAGTTGATAACATGACTTACCTAAAAAAAATACAACTTTTTGATGGAAGACCTGGGATTCAAACCTAAATACATTTTTAAATGTCTACATTATCTTCTAAATGGTTAAGTCCAAATTTTATTAATTTCATGTAATTAAATAATCAACCCAATATTTTCCCTGAGCTCTAGGCTTTTATTTCCAACTGCCTATTCGGCATCTCCACTTAAAGTCTCACAAACATCTCAATTTTAATATGTCCAAACTTAAACTAATGATTTTAAAAATTCAATTATTTTCACATTCCCACTTCCCGTGTTCATCTCAGTTAATCGCACAATCATGTCCCCCCACCCTGTTGTTTAAACCAGAAACTTCACAATAATTAGATTCTCTCTTTTCCTCACCCTCCCTATTCAGGCCGTTTAGATTCTATCTTTAAAATCTATTTGAACAAGCTGTCTTTCTTCTATTGCCACTGTCACAACCTTAGTCCATAATGCTTTGAATTACCTGCCTCCGTTACCATATCATCACAACCACCTCTGTGGCATTCTTTCCTTTCTCCACATAACAAAACTTAGATAATATCTGCTTAGATAATAAATGAAATCATGTGACTCCCTTAACAACTAACCATGAATAGATCCTCTTACACTTAAAATAAAATAAAATTCCTCAGCATAGTCTATGAAAACTTACCTAGCATAACTGCAGTCTATCTTTTAACATTTTGCCCATCCATAACTTCTTAGGCATTCTGCCCTCTTTCAGTTTTTTTAAACACTAAAAGGCTTTTCCACATTAGGCCTTTGGCATTTCCTTTTTTTTTTTTTTTAAAGAGGCTAATAGTCATTTTCCTCATTTTTATTTTTTAAATGTTTTAAATATCTTTATTACTTTCAGAGAGAGGAAAGGAGAGAGAGAGAGAGAGACATCATGATGAGAGCATCATTGATCGGCTGCTTCCTGCACTCCCCCTGCTGGGGATCAAGCCCACAGCCCCGGCAGGTGCCTTGACCGGGAATCAAACTGTGATCTCCTGGGTCACAGGTCGATGCTCAAATGCTGAGCCACACTGGCTGGGCTGGCATTTCCTTTTGATTGTGGCACTCCATTGATTTACCTCACGGTTCGGCTGAGGGGACATCTTCGGGGGTAGGTAATGTCCTCTATGGCCCCAAATGATACTTGCGTCCTGGTGTTCATTGCCCCTTGTTACCACCCTCTTTTTTGGTAACTTTCTTTCAACCAATAGGGTATTTCAACTAAGAGGGATGTCACTTTCATCATTAGATTACAAAGATTATTACTTCCATCTTGCTAGAGGACTTTCACTCTTGCTGGCTTTGATGAAGCAAGTTGCCATGATGGCAAGTCCATGTGGCAAGGATCTGAGGCAGCCCATGACCAACAGCCACCTACTGAAGTTCTCAGTTCAGTAACCCAGATAGAACTGAATCCTGCCAACAAACACAGCTGAGCTAGGAAGAGGATCCGTTCCCAGTTAAACTTCTAGAGGAGGCCCTAGCCCTGGCAGGCACCTTAATTATAATCTTAAGAGAAACTCCAAAGGAGGGGATCAAGCTAGGCTTATATAAGACTCCTGACAAAGAAACTGTGAAATAATAATAAATGTGTGTTATTTTAAGCCGCTAATGCAGAAATAGATACCTAATATATCTTCTCAAGGAAGAATTCAATGACCTTCCTTAAAGTAGATCACCCTTTATCACAATCACTCATTTAGTTTTAATGTCACCTATTAAAAACTTGAACTGATTTATCTACTCACCTCTCTGCATATTTTATTTGGTTATGAGCCCCTACACAAGTTCAAGGTCTCTGAGTTGAAATGAGATAGGCATCGCTGGATTACCCATGGTCCAGCCTTTCTCTTCATTCCTTTCTAGCCTGGGTGCCTTTGAAGACCATGTGGTCATTAAGGCTATAGTATTATCATTTCAAGATATTGAAATTTTCCTTCAACTTCATCTTATTCTCATATGTGGTTGATCTCTTGGATAAAACTTTCCGTCAGCACCATGTTCTGAAGGGACATAAAGGCACAGTTAGAGTTTGAAGTTAGATGTACTTCATGATATTACCATTTTTCCCATCGTCTGTACAAGCAAGACAAGGTAGCTTAGTGCTATTTGATTAACCCAATCAACATAGATGGAATAATCAATCTGGATATTCATGCCTCAACAATTGTCTATTTCTAACTTGCAGAGAATTATCTTTGCTTGGTTAATCAAGATAATTGCTTTACTTTTTCACTTCACTTTGCTTTTGTAGACAGTCAGAAATCAGAAGAGCTAAACCTAGCCTGAACTCTTCAGGTAGTTGCACTTACATGCAGCTTCACAGAATACTTAATTCTTCTTTTGAGAATACTTGCAACTTAAGTATCTTAATAGTTCATGTGAAGCAGCTGTCAAGATGTCTGATTCTACATTTCTAAAGCACAGTCTAATCGGTATAATGCATTCAAGCCTTTGTTCATAATTATTATAATGATTATTAACAAATATATAACCTTAAAGCTCAATGAAATGGAAGATGTTGAATTATTTGATTTATTTCCTTTGTTTATAGTTTTTCTAAAACATTGTCATTCCAATGTGGTCTAATGACTGGCTCTCTGTTTGACTTAACTGTTGATATATATATACATATACCTTACAAATACATATCTTACAAATATATATATATATTTTAAATGACAATCTCAAATGTCAAGAGCTTAATTAGACACAAACAGTTTGATCCATGTTTTCATCATAAGAGAGAATGTTATGATTATATTTGTGTTTTGGTTTTATAAGAAGATTCCTGGAAAACTGTAATTGTAGAGTATTCTTAACTTCTTCAAGGTCATTGTCATTACTATTTTACATAACAAAACCTAAGTCTGAATTTCTTTATTGTCAGAATGCACCTAACATGTTAAGAGGAAACAGGCAATAACTTCAAATACAGTTGACTCTTGAACACAGGGGTGTCAATCTTCATGCAGTCAAAACTCCAGGTATCTTTTCGCTACCCCAAAGTTTAACTACTAATGCCTACTGTTGACTGGAAGCCTTACTAGTAATATAAACAGTCAACTAAGACATATTTTGTATATTGTATGTATTAGTACTGTATTCTTACAATAAAGTAAGCTAGAGAAAATAAAATGTTATTAAGATAATCATAAGAAAGAGAAAATACATTTACAGTATTTATTGGAAAAAATCAGTGTATAAGAGGGCCTGCACATTCGAAGCCGTGTTGTTAAATGGTCAACTGTAATTTATTTCTGCCACATTTGTTTCTTTCTTGCATTGTAATAAAGCAAATTCATTCAGAGTTCAGCTGAGCATATTTACAAAAATAATTTCCCTTTATTAAGAAAATATTTTAATATAACTTTTAGGTCAACTACCAATTATATTACCAGTATAATATAGCTAATTTCCACTGATAAGAGTGAAGAGGAAATTTGAGTCAACTTTGAATTACACTGTGATACAACCTTTGTGTAAATAAAATCTCTGGTGCATACAATGCCAAGAGAAGTACAGAAGAGGCACACAGAGGCCTCTTGGATGTGAAGTTAGGATATGATCAAAGCTTTCCCAGCACATTTAAATGCTTTGTCACTGATTGAAAAATGAAACAGAAAGTTGAGACCTAAAATTTAGCTATTTGGGCTAAAATAATAATAACAAATGGATTTTGTCTAGCGTAGTCGTTTACTTGCTCTTAAGAATTTTTGTTTGTGTTTTAAAAATTCATTTATCCTATTTTTTTGTTGTTGGTATTTAGATTGTATGTCTTATTTACCTTGCTTAGTATAAGACATAACCAAAATGTGGACATGACAATGACTTTCAGGCAGTCTTGGGGACAGAGATTTCATAATACCTTTTGACATGGCAAATGTGGTAGGAAACAATATTTTTATTCTCTACAGCTGAGGTATTACTTCTCTATGATAAAATATTAATAGTTAATCATTAATTGTAGAGTTCACATCTCCTAACACATTAAAAGATTGCTCTTCAAACAGCTTATCACATGACCTCTCAAGAGCAAATTAGAAATTTAGTACTCAGAATTGCTAAATCACTGTGACATACAGGGTGTCCCAAAAATACATATACAGACATTTTGAATAATTATATAGGCAGTGTTTATTAAAGTACATTTCATTTTCAAAATTGAGCTATCAGCTGCTACAGTGTGTATACTTTTTTTGGAACACTCTGTATATAAGGTATACTAAATTTCACCATTTCCTGTCTTGTATATGTTCTAAGGCTCACTTCAATTTTCCATAGGGATTTTATCTGAAAAAGGTGGCATGCGTAAATTATTATAGTTTTTTTGTTCTGGAATTTTAGGATGAATTAAATAAATCCTTTTATTGCTTTGTTCACTATACTGTGAAACCAGTGTTTATTTTCTCTCTTCTGGATGTTGAGATTGAGGGAAATGGAGGCAATGGATAGGCAATCTCAGAGTGACCAGTGTCTGAGAAAAGT
This sequence comes from Miniopterus natalensis, assembly GCF_054644295.1. Classification (NCBI taxonomy): domain Eukaryota; kingdom Metazoa; phylum Chordata; class Mammalia; order Chiroptera; family Miniopteridae; genus Miniopterus; species Miniopterus natalensis. The sequence goes on along the minus strand of NC_142086.1, from coordinate 14,645,758 downwards.
AGCATGCTTTATTTTCCCTCTTGAAGCTATCTTTTTTCCCCTCATTGCATTGAAACAGAATTGAAATCAATACTCTGTAAATCAAATGCCCCCCTTTACTTTTCATAACGGTTATGCTGTTTATTCTTGTGCTGTTTTGTTGTCCAGTCTTTCCAAGATACTTTCCTCCCATTTTTCATTTTGAAGTGTTTGGAAGTTAATGAAGCCCTCTGCATGGCTCCTGTCTTCAGAAAACATTTCTATAGAACAAGCTCCAGCCATGTGTTCTAATCTCTTCTGGTACAAATGGTCAGCAGGGCACATATTTTTGCCCTGATGCTTTATGTTTTGAACATTTTTATATAGCTGGAAAAGGCCAGACCCCCAAGGAATCTTATCAAAACACTGCAGCGTGCTCGAATGCATCATATTATTGGTATTAATAAGATGAAAAATTAGCCACTGCAATAGACACTGGGAAATGTTTCAAATCACAGAGAGAGGCTGTCTTCAGGATGGAGCTGAAAGAAAATAGGACAGCAGGGAAATAGATCTGAAGAGGTTTTTTAAAGTATGGAAATCAAACAAAGCTTTGATGAATTATAGTTTCTTATAGGACTAAATTAAATGTGTAAATTGTGTGGGGTGTGTGTGGAGGGGTGGTATATGTAAAAGCAATAAAGGATAGGCATCCAGGGACAATTAATTTGAAAACTAAAGTAACTTTTGGCTAGAAATATAATTCATAAATTAAGTGATTTTGTTTTCCTTTGCGTTCTTTGTGAATTCCCTTAACTATGTATTTGTATAGCTGTTGGTGTTCTGAACATAAGACTCTATGTGAGTAGGTTTTTGCTTAACTATAAGTTAGGTTGACAAACATTTTATTTTTTTATTAAAAAAAAGACAAACATTTTAAATTAGACTGTTACTTAAATAAAATCAATTAAAGATTTAAGAAAATTACCAGGAATTTTTACTCTAAAAATTGTTTCTAGCCCTGGCCAGTATCTTTCAGTTGGTTGGAGCATCCCTGTACACCTGAGGGTGGCAGGTTTAATTCCAGGTTAGGGCACAAACCTAGGTTGTGGGTTTGATCCCAGGTCGGGGCATGTAAGGGAGGCAACTGATCGATGTCTTTCTCTCTCTCTCTCTCTCTCTCTCTCTCTTCTTTTTCTTCTTCTTCTTCTCTCTAAAATCAATAAACATATCTTTTTGGGTGAGGATTCAAAAAATTGCTTCTAAAAAGTGCTTCACAGAAATATGATTTGTTTTTGGACCGACTCTCCTACATAACCCATACATATCGGGCAGTTGCCAAATCCATTTTATCTGTAGGTAAAAGTGAAAATTAGTTAAAATATTCTAGAAAATAAACTAAAATGGTTAACAGGTGTATTTCTTTTAAATGAGACTGTAAATCGATTGGAGAACAATTTGATATATTTTAGCTCTCCTAGCTGCCTCCCGTAATGTGGGTATTTATTAAGTAAACTGTAATTGTTGGATAAATAAATGAGGAACCCTTTGGAAAGTAGAGGAAACATCTTTTTTTCTGTTGACAACATACAAATCCTATCTAATAAAATGTTATTTTCCATAGTTACAAAGTTGAAATGCTAATAGACTACAGAAGGTATATTGCTCAGACTTTAAGGTGAGCAAGATTGGTAGTCATCGCACCTCGAGAGGTGAAATCAAAGAGCGAGGACTGCCAGACATCGGACAACCCCGGCACCAACAGACACACAGTGATCAGTGGCTCAAGGGTGATCTCCTAAAGTCGAGAATAAATACAAAAATAGGAATCTAGTAATGTCAAAAGAAAAGAGCAGCACTGAAGAGTAAAGCACATGCCAGGGCAGGGGTCTGTATTCTTGCTCTGCTGCTGTGGGGGATGTAAAGTGAAGCAAAGCACACTGGGTCCTGGAAACTGAAGTCCAGTATCTATTGACAGGGGGAAAGAAAGGTAATTGTAAGGAATTATATGAGGAGCACTGATTAGGCTAGGAGAGTGTATTCTACCACATTTTGATGTGTGTGACATTAGTATGGTCTTTATGTTCTGGGAAAGGAAAGAAAATCAAGCCCAACTCTTAAAGTTCAAATGGGAAATTTTATCCCTAAAGTCTGTGAAGAATTTAAGAAAACATGCCCACACTTTTCTAAATCAGTCATGCAAACCACTGTGTTCTCTGAGACAACAGCAGAACACAGATTTCCCCTTCTTCCAATCTCCCTTTCAGTGACTGGAAGCACCACCTACCCTGGAAAGCTAAGGGCTCTGACTTGACCCAACCACTGTCTGAATGCTACTAGCCCCATAGGGGCTTTACAATGAAAGAGAATTGAGAAAAGTTTCCATGGAAAATGTCAAATCTGTACTCAGAGTAGATTATTTTATTGTATCTCATTTGTTCTTCGTACCTACAATTGCGTTGGCTTTAGTAGTCTTAGTTTAAAGGTGACAGAATGAAAACTCCAAGAGAATGGTTTGCCTTCTTAAGGTGACATAGCTAGTAAGTAACATGACCAAGGCTACAATCCAGACCAGTAATTCCAGGTTTGATATTTCTCTTTTATCTACACCTTGCTGGTGATTAACTATAGAAATCTTTTTTTTCTTTTCTTTTTTTTTCTTCTTCTACTTATTTAAATATTTACCTACATCCCAGATTGTTTTCATTCGAAACAAATTTCTAGGTGCGAACTAATGGGACAGAACAAAGGTACAGAAGGGGAAGGTTTAGGTGGGCCCGGGTGTGCTGAGGACAGCCACAGGGCAGTGAGAGCACAGCGTGGAAACTCCAGGGGTAAATATTGTTATTCTTTTTTTAATATATCTTTATTAATTTCAGAGAGAGGAAGGGAGAGGGAGAGAGAGAAAAACATCAATGATGTTTATCAATTTTTTTCCCATTTTATGTTGCAATTGATTGGATTTCTGATTCCTCCTCTCCTGCCTGGTGCCTACATGCTCCTTAAATTCTAACTTCTTCTTCTTAGATAAAACTGTCCCATGACTTTCCTAGCCTAGAGTAATACTGCCCAATGATCCTTGCTATTATCCAACATCCCAATTTCTTCCTAATGTTTTTGTTTCCTGGTCCCATAATGCACAGAATTTTGAAGTTGAATTTTCAAAATAGCGCTACTATTTCACATGAGAGTACACACCTCCAAAAGCATTGTGAGAATTCCTAGCAACAGAGTTGGCTGAAGGGAAAGCATTTTCCAGCCAGGAAGCACACACTGGGCCATGACTATAGAGCACGCACAGGGAGGTTTCAAAACTCTACTAGCAGAGTCAATGAAAGTCTTGAATTCTGCCATTTTCAGTGACTATTATTTTACTGCATCCAGGAAGTGGGACTGGTCACAAAAATAAATAAATAAATAATGGATACCATGTATAAGCTGGAGCAATATGTCAATCCTGAATGCCTATAGCAGAAACTGTAAAAAGTTTGTTAGCTTTCCTCCAAGGAATCTTAGACTTTGTGGAAAATCAAGATTTGTTCTCTATACCTGTACATAAATCATTAAGCATTGAGTTAGGTTATTGCCTAGAATTGGGTAGAGTTTTTTTTAATTGCATAACTCAGTTAAATGGCTCATATTGTTTATGAAACTGGTTCCTAGTCTTAGTACTCAGAATTAATATAATCTGAGAGATGAGTGTAAAGAGGTTTTTCAACTCATACATTGAAAATAAGAGTAGTTCTATTCTTGATTTTCTAGTACAGTTCCATCCAGTAGAAATATAAAGTGAGCTACATATGCAATTTTATATTTTCAATAACCACATTGATAGATTGTAAAAACAAATAAGTGACTTAATTTTAAGGGTATAGTTTATTTAACACAATATATATCAGATGTTATCATTTCAACATGCAATCAATACAAAATTTTTCTATAAGTTGTTTGCATGGTCTTTTTGCTGTATCATGCCTTTAAAGTTTGGAGTGTGTTTATACTTGCCACACATCTCAAGTTAGACTAGACACATTTCAATTCTCAATAGCTACCTCTGGTTAGTGGCTGCCATGATGAACTTTGCTTTCCCAGTAGATTTCCCAGTCTTTTGAGAAAGGTTGTTTCTCACCATTTATAGTTATAACTTGCCTATAACTTAATCTCCTTGGATAAAAAGACATGACTAACATATCCTGTCACAGTATCAGCACACAGCAAGTGCTCAATAAAGATTTACTCAATGGCTTTCAGCCTCAATTTACAAATATGTACATACTTATTTAACTGCTACTGTATGCCAGGTAATTTTCTAATCACTGGGAAATTCAGCAGTGAAAAATAGACAAAATGCTTTCATGGAGCTTCATTTCTAGTGGTTAGTTTTTTAAAATAAAATTTCAGAAATACAGAAAATAGCTTGTGTTTCAGATGGATTTCATAGTTACTTTCTCTGTGAGTGACCTCCATGAATCTACCTATTGTCCATCAGCTATCAATCTCTGGCTGCCCAGAGTCTTTTACTGAAACACCACACATGAGCTTGCCTTCTTGAGAAGGCCTGAAGCTTCTTACTGCTTTTCAAGTAGAAGAGTTTTTTGATGTTTCTAGGCTTCTGATCATCTTAAACACCTGGTAAAGCCTTACTCATAATTTAATGCCAAGTTCAATTGATCTCTTGGCTATGAAGATTCTCCTGGCTCCCACTGTCATTTATTGTTTATTCCTTGATTCCTTGATCACACAAGTTTTGTGTGGATCTCTATTGTGTCATTTATTTTGGACTCACATTATATATTAATTCTTCCTTATTTGACCTTTATTTACTTTAGGTCTTGTAACCAGTTGAAGAACTGGAGTGTGAGGGATGCTCAGAGAAACTGTTTGAGATGAGTGAATAGTGTCCCCATCTCCTGTCTTAGCCTCTTCTATTTCCCCCAATTCAAAGGAACATTCATGGGTTTATGTGCCACAACCTACCTACTGAAACTTTTGCCTCATAACAATGTTCTGATGGGTAGAATATAAAGGTTTACTAAAATGGGAAGTTAGCATCAAATTATTGGGAAACACCTGAAGAAAGACTGAGCCTTATTATACTATATTTTTCATTGATCTCATCTTCCCACTAGAGAACCATTCCTGAGCGTGTATCTAAGTCATATCCATTATTCTATTTGCCCTACCTCCACTGTTTTCTGGGTATCGGTGTTTCTTAGGCTGAGCGGCTTTCCAATGCTAATTCAAGAAGGATATTTATAAACTACTGATTACAATTTGAACACAAATAATGAACTATGTCCCACCCAACTTTAAAGGTAATGTTATTCAACACCTTGATGAGGCATTAAACAGGTGAATACTTTTTATAAAGCTTCATTGTAATCCACTCTTGTGTCTACACATCTGAGAACCTGTCTGAATGCAGTTAGATCACAGGATCCTAAGAAAAGTTGTCCCTGCCTGTGACATTGTTTATCGCTGTGCATGATTTCTTGCATTTTCTGAGCTCATGAATTAGCTCCTCTCCATGACTCAGGGAGTCTGTGTCTGTAGTTCTAAGATTGTACCACTAGATGGTAACGTAGGTTTACCTGCAAAACCATAGGATTCTCTGTAGAGTTTAAGTGTGATACAGGCGTGGATGGGATAAATCACAATACTGTCATTCTTTGGTCAACTATTTCTAAATTACTGAAATATAAATTTTAACATAATATATATTTAATTAACCAAGAGACAAAGATCATAAATCTAGAAAAAACATAATCTGATCCAACATGTGTCTAATTACATTTTTCCCATGTTACATCTCAGTTTCTCTCTTCTTTTGCTTTCTTGTTTTATTTTTGCCTTCATCAAATAAAGAAGTGTATCATTAAATTTATAATTTTTTTCAGAAGTCATACTGAGCATTTTCTATAGTTAGCTAGCTCTCAACACTAAGATTTCAATTTCCTGAATACAGATGAAAGATACAGACATTGGCAAAATTTATTTTTCAGTGGGAACAATAGAATCAAGAAATAAGTGTCATATTGTCCCTTTCTAGTAAAGTCAACTTAAGGTGCAAGTTCCTTTCCTGTAAATTGAGAAGAAGAACTTTCCCTTAGAAATGTTGTTGATAGTGACACTAGACGATGCATACAAAATCCTTTCTATGCAGTTGGTGAGAGACAAATGCTAATTTTCTTCTTGCCTCTCTTTTCTTTCTCTTCCTCTTAGGATCTAAAAATATTAGTTCATAGATTCCTTTTCCACCCAACAATGAAAGCATAAGACACTTTTCTCAAGTTGCCTTTCAATCTTTCTTTCTCTACCTCCAAGGAAAATAGAGGAAAGACCTAAGCCTCTGTTGATGTGAAACATACCATTTAGGGCTTTCTAATTACTCCACGTGCTCCCATATCTCAAAATATATATTTTAGTTTAACAGGTTTCCTCTGGAGAAAATACCTTAAGCCTAAGAAATTAGTTCAATGGTGCAAATTCCACACAATTGCCTCTTCAACCAGATTATAAACTTACAGAGAGAACGGGTCACACCGTGTCTTTTTTATCTTTGCTCATATTTTTACAATGAACCACTCAGGGAGAGCATCCAGTAGGCTCTCCCTAAAGAGAGTAACGGGTGAGAAAGTGATAATATGCGATTTCCTGAGTTCAGTAAAAGAGAAAATATTTTAAAATATGAATCATTCTAGAAAGATAAAGAGATTTGAGAAACTGTAGAGGAGAAAAAAGTTTTTTTTCTTTGAAAGTCTTAGGGTCCTTGTCTGGGTCTGAAAATTAAACTGACAAAATAGATTAACAGAGGAAAAGCTCACCAATTTTATTGAATTTTTACATGTACATGGGGTCCTCCACGAGAGAGTGAAGACCTCAGAGAAGGGCCCAGAGCAGGAAGCTTTTCTACCTTTTAGGCAAAAAATTATAAATTTGTGAAGAATTGACAAGACAGTGGCATTCAGGCTAGAGGTGGTAAATAATAAAGAAGTAACTAGCAAGATAAGTGTCCATGTAACAAGATTTGTTTATACAGATTTTTCAGCCCCAATGCCCTGTCTCCAGTGATGAGAATGTCCTCCTTACGTTGGTGCAGGGAGGGCGAATTTCACATGGGTGTTTTATGACGTATTTCAAGGAAGAAGGGTGGGGCCCTGGCCCCTGTGGCTCAGTGGCTTGAGTGTGGGTCTTTGCACCGAAGGGCCCTGGGTTCGATTTCTGGCCAAAGGCACGTACCTTGGCTGCGAGTTCACTTTCTGCCCCCAGTCAGGGTGCGTGTGGGAGGCAACCAGTCGATGTGTGTCTATCACATTGCTCTCTCTCTCTCTCTCTCCCTCCCACTCTCTGAAAAAGCAATGAAAACAATATCCTCAGGTGAGGATTGACAAAAAGAAAAAAGAAATGGAGGTGGGGAAGGAGTGACATTTCTGTTTCTGTTCTCATACTTTTTTAGCTTATGATATTAAATATGTCAAGGTGCCATATTTTGGGATAAGGTCCTCAATCCCATGAATGATTGAATAATTTTAACAAGATCCAAGGTACCTTTTGCAAAGAATTAGTTTCTTATTTTTCATGTGTTTTACCACAAATAACTTTAACCAGTGGCATCTCTGCTTATCCTTGCACCTTCCTGATCTGCCCTGAGTGGCAGGAGCAGGAAAGGCTGCATCACATTCTGACTTTCCTTCGGGTTTCGCGGTTCCTTGGCTGAATTAGATCTGAGCAGCCTTGCCCATCTTAGCCATGGCTACTTGATGATGAAACTGCCCACATCTCACTTTCAAACACCCCTCTCTAGGGGGAGTTTACTAGCCATGTAATTAATACTTTGTTCTCATAGCCAACAGATACAGTGATAAATCTGTGTTCTCCTAAACATGTTTATGAGAAAACAAATATTTATGGGAATATTTTTATTTATGGAAAGCACCTCGTATCACTGGACAAGTCTAAAAATTGCCCAGTTTCAAAATAGGTGAACGGATTAAAATAAGGTCTGCAGATTAGCTCACAGTGCCATTTGTCGAGACCCTCCAACTAAGTATTATTAAACAAAAATGTTCACGCTTGAAAGCTTCTCTGAAAGAAAAGGTTTATTGAGCCATATGCCAGCCAGAAAAGGACCAGGTCCTGGGGCATGAAATCTACACCACAGCTCAGGGCTATGTAGAGAGAAGACAGACATGCCCACCATCCTGGGACTGATGGATGCTTTTGTAGGTTAGGTTTTGGGAAAGAAAGATGTAAGTTACTTTAAAAGAATTTTCACTGGCTACCGAAAAAGGGGTGGGAAAGGGGAAGGGAGAACAGTTCTACAATATTTGTCAATCTGTAAGGAAGAAATAATTACTGCCTTTGACCGGTCACAAGCAACAGCCTTGAAAATTTTTGCATATGTGAGGTGTGGGGGCATCTAGAGTTCCCCTCCGAAATGCCTGGAGGCTGATTCAAAGCTCCAGCACGCATTCAGGAATGTTTGCAGTCTTTTGTTAGTTGGTCCATAGCTACTAACTGGTTAACTACTCCTGTCTCTTTTTCTTACTCTCTGGTGGCTGTAATTTAATTTGGGATACCTCATAGTTTTCTCCTGTCACCCTTGTGTTTCTTCCTTAAGGTGTAAGCATATTGCTAAAACAGCCATAAGTTCAGGGTGTGAGGAGGGGGAAATGTTGCAGAAAAACGGATTAAACTCTCAAGTGCTTCTCTCCACTGCCTCAATGGCCAGTTCTGTTTCTGATTCTGTTTCTGATTAAAATCAGGCTGGAAAGATATTGCATCTGAGACAGAAGGTGGATAAACATTTTGTGTCTGCTGCTTCACTGCTTTAACCGCCTAACCTGTGAACCTGAAGGTCATTAGCGCTGCTCCAAAGCTCAAAGTACAACATAAAGTCCTGAGTGCCCATTGATGTGAAGCCTACTGAAACCGCACCTATCGCCTTGAAAATACTATTGCCGTTGCTGGGGATACAACAAGGAGGGATACATTCTGCCAATGGTTAATATATGCAGGGCAATTTTTAGCATCGCAAAAAAAGATTAAGAATTTCTTTGTCACTATCATGGAGCAATTAGAGTCCAGACCAGCCAATTACGGATACAGAACAAATGGAGAAGGATGTTAATGTTGGAATGTAACTAGAGTCAACAGAAAATAATTTAAATTAGCCAACTAAAAAAAGGATCTGTAAGATTAAACACTTGTACTTAAACTAATCAAGGAGCCTAGTGTGCACGCTCAGGACTTAATTATTCACTGCTTACTATGTGGCAGCATGTAGTAAAGCTTAGGACATGCAGCCTCCAAATATGGCCCGTTGTCAGATTAAATATTTCAAGTTGAAAGAAAGTGTGAAATGACATGTGCAGGAAGGACCTTCTCACCTTCCCCTGAAACAGGTCACCAGACATTCATTTACATGAGGGGGCCCTTCCCACACCCCACGGAAAGAAACAGCCCTGCCTCTGAAGACTGAGGGACACAGAAGACTCTGAGTGAGCTGACCTTAAGTTTCCCCCAATTTACTGCACTTAGTTCGTACCATTTGTCCTATCATGTCTTTCCACAGCTTTCCACCCTTCATCAAACCAGCATAACATGCTCAGGTATAACCTCTTCTTCCTGTTTTTATTTCCTATGAAGATTCCTTTGTCACTTAAAACTTACATTAAATAAGCTTGTATGCTTCTTTTGTTGTTGTTGTTAGTCAGCCTTTTGTTTCAAGAACTTAAAAAGTGGAGGAAAATACATTTTTCCATCCCTACACATAAGTAGCTTAATTAAAATAAGTAACATAATTGAGGGCAGCCTCATTTAATCTACTCATAACCACCATAAGAGATTCTCATTCTCATTTACAGGTGAGGAAACTGAGATTGCAGGAACCTCTGCAATGTTTCTAGGGACTCTTGGCCTTGGGAAGCTGACCTGGGATTTGAACTCAGTTGTGCACAGAATCCAGAGTCCTCACTCTTTCTAGTCCATTTTGTATCTTGGAATCGTCCTTAACCAAATGTGGGAGCTAAGATCTTTCCTAACTTTGTTAGACCTCAGCTCCTCAATTGTAATATAGGGAAAACAGACTTTCATTATTCTTTTAAAATTAAATTTATGAGAATGGGAAATAGTAAAGCTGATATAGAATACAGTATGGTGGTTCTTCAAAAAGTTTCAAATTAAAATTACTTATGTTTCTGCAATTCCATCTCTGTATGCAAAAGAACTGAGAGCAGGGTCTTGAAGGGATATCTGTACACTCACATTCATAGTGTAGGAGAGGAAAAAGATATCCTTAAGTGTCTGTTGAATGTGTAAGAGCCAATATGCAATTAGTAAGAAAAGCTATTTTAGCAAATTAGATACAAAGTCCCTGGGAGAACCAGGTGGCTTTGTGCAGACTGCGGCTTTCAGTTGTGTGTACTCTTGCACTCTCCACCACGATGGTAGAGAGCAGAGGCTGTCACTGGGTGTGCCGCGGCCGGCACACTGGTGTTCCGCAAGAATTTTTAGAACATGCAGTACCTGACTGTTTAGTCAGGGGCACTGACCTCTTTTCTCTTAGATTCTCAAATTAAAAGGACAAAAAAAAAAAAAAAAAAAAAAGACACCAGCCAACACAACAACAGCCATCCCGGGTGAATGTATCAAAATTATATCAATTTTTTGTCAGATCAGCAAAAAGTATATTTTTGCTGTGCCGCAGAATTTTAGTAATTAGTTTATGTGTGCCACGAGATGAGAAAGGTTGAAAATCACCGGTATAGTGATTTTCCTGATAAACCCTGAAATTATAAAAAGAGAAAGTAATTTCTGCATTTACATATTTTTTCCCAATGCAATACTATCACTACCAAACCTTGCTTAAAAAATTCCTCATGCCATTAAAAAATGTTTTCTTCAAACGTATTGGTTACATTGAGAATATATACAGTTGTTAGAAAAGAGTCCAATATGATTGTTCTTTTCTCTATTTCATAAAAGTGATTTCCAAAGCTGACATCTTCAACATGCAGTTCAATGTAGAGAAAATGTTTTTAGCTGAGAGAGAAACCTCCTGACACGTGGAAGGGCTGGCAACGTGTTCACTGTGAGTAGCATCATTATAATCAATTATAGCGATAAGTGATGGGCTTAATTCTTAGGAATATTCGATAACCCACATTTGGGATAAAGATTTGCTCATTTTATTTCATCTCCCAATTGCAGCCTTATTTATAGAGATGGAAAAATTAAGTAGGCAAGACTATAGATATTAATGAGCAAGATATATTTGCATGAATATGAATAGGTGAAAATTTTAAGTCTATTTGTTCTTAAAATCATTGATAGCAATATTTTAAAGCATGCATTAGAATTGGCATATGTGACATTTAAAAAAACACACAAACTGCTTATTTTGCTTCAGGGAAACTCATTTTCCCATTGAAAATGTGGGGTATCATTGACTTAAGTTTTGGAAATTTTTTCAGAAAAAATGGATGGAAAGAGAATTTGAAATCATACTATTTATAGTGGCAGGTGTTTTTATTTTCTGTGGAGGGAAAATTAGAGTTTCACAATATTTTAAGATATTTTGAGGAAATTGTATAGAACATAAAACCTTTGAAATTAGGATGTTTTTAAGCTGGTTTTTAAGTTTTTTTTTGCACAAATATTAAAGATTATCAATTCACTACAAGCACGTTTTTCCCCACAGACTTTAAACCTGCCCATCCTCAGCCGAACATACAGTCACTGGCCCTGCTCCAAACGATAAACTGCACGTGCTGCTGAGCAGCGCATCTTACTCTTTGTATCTGGGAAGACAGTTCCAGTCTACAAGTATCTGACAAATATGATACCGAATTATTCTGGAGCTCTTATGTTCAGTGAGGTTTTGTTAACACTTCACTAAATGTATGTATGATGGAGCAAAGTGTGGATGAGGGAAGAAAGCATAGTTTTATTTAAATTATATTGAGACGGTAATGTCAGCTATTTTTATTTCATGCTCAAAGGCATTACTTCCTTTATGAATGTAAGTATATCTGGGTATACCCAGGATATTTTGTAATTCATTTGGCTTAGTCATATTTTTGTTTGAATCTTTCGACTCTGGAAAACAACTGCACAATTTCTTACTATCTGGAAACTGTACTATCTAATATTGAGTAGTTAGAGAGATTTTGATGAACATGAATGTGGGCATGCTTAAAAAAAATCACTATATAAATGAGCTTTTTTCCTAATTGAACAACTATGTCCACTCTTCCATGAATATTTTTATCACAAAAAATAGGACTATTTGTCTTATATTGCTCTATAAGTAAATAAGCTGCATATATTAAATAAAGTGGGTATAATATTTTCTTGTGCCCATTGATATTAGAGTTTGGGAGATTAGATATGTTAGCTAAATAGACTAGATATTTCTTTAGTGAGCTAAAGATGAGAGAAAATAAACATGCATGAAGAATAATATTTGTTTCGTTCTGGTAAAAATTGATCTTGTATATTGCAGAGAAAGTAATACTTTATATAACAAAAAACTAAGGTATATAAAAATATAACATTTCCTGGAAACAAAAACTTTACCTTATCATAGAGCTTTGTCAGGGCAACAAACCATTTACTGAAGGTAAAAGAGTGACAAAGTACATACAGAGATATTTACATGGAATAAAATAGTTTTACATAGAAGTAGAGACTATAATCTAAGTATTGTTGGCTTATTTTGTGTTTGTTTTTATCCTATTAATATAACTTTCCATATAAAGAAAGACACTAGAGTATAATGGACTTCTGTATACGTAGATTAACAATGATTCACACATCACATTTTTATTTATTTATTTTTAATACTTTTGCATTTTTTAATTACAGTTGACATAGAATTTTATATTAGTTTCAGGTGTACAACATAGTGATTAACCACTTACACAACTTACAGAGTGATCACCCTGATAAGTCTAGAACTCACTGGACACCATAAATAGCTATTACAGTATTATTGACTATATTCTCTGTGCTGTTCTTTACATCCTCATGGACTATCATTCTGAAACCTTTTAGCTAAATTTTTAAAAACATCATAACATGTTATTTCATCACCAAATATTTCAGTATGCATGTCTAAAAACATAAGGATATTTCTTTTATAATAGCAATATTAACTATATTTAATGCATGTAATAGTCACAGAAATGTCTTGATTTGTCCATTTGTTCATATGAGATGAGTCTCTGCTGCTCTTGTGTCTCCTCAAGGCAACAGGACATAGCTCACTGACCTTTCTCCTTCGGCCCTCCTCTGTCTCCTGGGCTAGGAGGGGAGAAGGGGGCAGAGGCACCTGCAGAGAATCTCAGTGGTGTCAGGTTTATTCTGTCCACTGACTTTCTCCTCACTAGCCCCTATGCTATGGAAGTTTTATTAAATCTGAGTGACAGAAAAAGTGTTTATTTGTTCCCTTTAAAGTCAATTTTATACCAACTAAGAGTGTACAACATCAAATCTCTTTTGGTAAACTCTGGTACCTTAAAATACTCTTAGTCTCAAAACTGATTTCCTTTGTGTTGAGCTCTAAAAGTCCCTCCTTAACTAAAAGGTGAATACTAAACCAGTTTATATCTCACCTTGCAGTTCTGCTATAACCTACCTGAAACTAGCAAATTCAGAATGTCAGAACTTCTTTGGCCGAAGAAACAAATAGTGAAGACCCCTCCCAGTCTACCTTTAATCTGTTTCACTCTTGTATTTGAAAAGATGTAGACAAGAAAAGTAAACCCATGAAGAACTGAATATTGACTTGGAACTTTTGGAAGAGGGGATGCTTTCTTCTGGATTAACAACATATATGAAGAATAAAAGAGAATAATAAATGTTTTTTTTTGTAATATTAATAAGATCTAACCATCAAATACTGGAGTTAAACAGAACTGATTACAAATGGATACATTTTTCTCGTTAGACACACTACGTTATGTGGACATTTGTTAATTTATCTGCAATGTACACCACATTAGTTGATTTATGGTCATTTGAAAGAAAAGGTCAATTGACGAGTGGGAATGAGGAGTGTAATTAAGAAGTCTTCTCTTTACTGTTTCTTTTCAAGCTAGAGAACAGTTCTGAATGCTGATGAGACAAGATCTATTACACTGCCATCTATTGTAGTTAGGTAATTAACTCAGAACAAAACACACAACAAAATATCTCTGCTACAGGCAGAAGTCCTTGGAAAAGCAGGTAGCAGTGAGAAAAACTGAGTGTCACAATTATGATGGAGATTATCATGAGCCAAGTTCTTTGTAGACCCAAAGTAAGAAACTTACTCTCTACAGATTGAATGAGGCACATCTGACTAGTATTAGTTCTTCATAGGTACCAGGAACCAAATAACCTTTTCTGTAGTGAGTGAGCTGAAGTTTTCTATCGTGCTCATAAATAAAAGTTTTAAAGAAACAATTGCTTTTCTATGAAAGTTTTGGCTTAGATCTTACTTTTAAAGGCCAAATCTTCATATTCCCTGAGGATACATTCAAACTGAATTTTTGTAGTATGTTTTACAAATTGCTGTTCTACTTTAAACTCTCTCCTGAGAAGAATGCATACCAGAAATGTAGTTAACTCAGCATGTTAACTATAATGAAGAATTTTCTCTCCACTCTTCATCTGCATTAAGTCACTCAATTTGAATCACTTCTGAACCTTTACCTTTCTTAAAGAACCCTATTAAAATCAATGGGGTGCTTGTTAAAAATGCAAATTCCAGTGGGTCTTTTACAGACTTACTGAAGCAGACTCTCTGGGGATAGGGCAAAGCAATCTGTGTTTTAAAACAGGCAGTGATTCTTTTACTCATAAACATTTAAGAAACACTAACCTGTAGATTTTTAGAACTGTAGGAGCTTCCTAAGCTACTTGAAGCATAGCTTTCTATGTGGAAGACTGAAGGAGTAAAATGGGCCTTTTGCTTTTTTTTTCAGTGGCTTCCTCGAACAGAAGTCAGTACTAGCTTAACATTTGCCATTCACGGTCTCATTCAATAGGTCATTCACCAAATAGCTAGTGAGTAACTGCATCATGTTTCTAGATGCCTTTGGAGATAAAATACCCAACACAGCACACAAAAAGCCCTGCCCTCCTGAAGCCTTTATTTCTGGTGGGGAAGACAGACAAGAAACACGGTGAGTAAGGAAATACATACAGGACATTAGATAATGTTGGGGAGGAGAAATTTGCCTTGTACTCTTCTAGATTCTTTGGCTGGCCTAATAATCAAATTGACAGAAGACAGATTAACAGAAGAAAAGCTAATTGTAATTTTTATGCATCAGAACCCGATAAAAATATGAGACCCCAAAGCAGTGAGGCAATTGGAGGCTTATATAACATCCTGAGCTAAAAGTGGGGTGGGAGTCTTAGGGTACAAAGGGGAGAAAGGTCATTCACAGGAAGGCAGGGAGATATTTGAAAAACAAAGGTTGCCCTGTTCTGCAGATAAATTCCTTAGGTAAAATTATATCTGTTAATAGTTCTCTTCCTGGTACAGACCCCATTTCCAATGTAAATATAAGCATGGTTGAGGGGAACAGTAAAGAGCTTTTTTTGAGTCAGCTAGGTTTTGATTGCCTTTTGCTCAAATAATTCTTATGCCAGAGAGACATATTTGGGGTGGCAAAATATGCTCCCCGTCAGTAGTGATTAGGAGAGAATGTAAGTAGAAAAGAAATAGATTGTGGAGAGGAGTAGGAGCACAGTGTTAAAAGTTTAAATGGGATGACTTAAAGAGGACACATTTAGAAGGTAATTTTTTTAAATTTTTATTTAAAATATTACAAATGTCCTTTTAAGAAGGAAATTTTTTAATAGAGACCCGATGGAAATGAGAGAACTAGCCATGTAGACGCCTAGAGGATATCCTCAGTGAGAAAACAGCAAATGTGAAGGTCTAGAAGCAAAAAGGAGTCTGGCAATTTCAAGGGGAGGAGACCCTTGAACAGGGCGGGGATGAGTGAATGAGACAGCAGGAGGGTCGGGGGTGGGCAGTGGGGGTGAAACGCATTGGGCCTTGTTAGTGATGATCGACAATTTACATTTTACACTGGCTTATTGGGAAGTGGATAGAGTATTTTGAGCTGGTTGCATTGAGACTATTATGAAAGGGGCAAGAAAAGAAACAAGGAGACAATTTAAGAGCCTTTGGCTAAAATTTAGGTAAGAGATGGTAGTTGGAGTTTTGTGGTGTTGGAGTGAGTAGTAAGAGAAAGGAGGAGATAACTAGCTATCCTCTGGATATCTGGGAAATGAAAGAAAAAGGGGAACCAAGGGCAACTTTCAGATTTGTGGCCTGAGCACCTGAAAGAGTAATTTTTCCAGTAACTAAGAAAAAAATTTCTAAGAGAAGCAGGTTGGGGTGAGATGTCAAAGCTCACTTCCAGACATTGTTGGGGGCAAAGATGCTGATCATGCTCTGTTGACCATGATTGTGAAAGTGGGGAGGGCACCTAATAGGAATAGGACCATAGTTGTTTAATGACTATTCACCTTACTAACTACAGATAAGAAGTTTTCCTACAGACCCTGGGGAACAGGAAGATGTGCTACAAGAAGAAAAACAGAGTTGTAAGAAGAGGAGACAGCTTGAGGCCTGGATGAGTCCATTGCTCAGAAAAGAAAATGCATTTTGAAAACAGACAAAGGACAGGGTTTGCTTTGATTTGGATGCTGTGCCTGGAGCTTGACCCTCTCTCTGGGGGTTTACCTCAGGAGTGCTGACCATTCTCAGGTTCCAGAAACTGGTGGAACTGAGTTTTAACATCATTGAAAATTAACTACCTTGTTATGGGACTTTAAGACCCTGGAAGGAGATGCAGGGACCACAGACCCTGCAGCCGCCTTTCCACACACCCCCTTTCCTCTTGAATGCCGCCCTATTTAACCAGCCAGGTAATCAGGGAAGGGCAGAGCAGATTTTATTTGGACAAATCCCACTGCTCTCCCATTTTGCTGGCAATAATCGAATAAATGCTTATATTATTCAACCTTGTCTCTGCTTAATTGGCTGAAATAACAACAAGCAGCCTGGACCCATTGTGTCCAGTTTCAATATTACATTTTATATGCCATTTAAACATCAAGTGGGATGTCAAGTATGACTTTGGATGTATAAGGTTTAGGGTAAATGTGAATTTGGATTATCAACACATGGATGTTATTGAAAATCATAAAATTAGATGAGATAATCCATAAAATGAGTGCAAGTAAAACAAAAAAGAAATTCAAGGACTGTGTCCAAGAGCTCCCCCACATTTAGCAGTAGGGGACATGAGAAAGTATTAGAAATTAAAACTGAGAAAGAGTGGCATACACTGATTTGTGTGTTCCTCCTAAATGCATTTATTGAAACCTATTCCTTCAATGTGATGGTGTCTGGATATCGGGCCTTTGGAAGGTGATTATGTTATAGGCACTCAAAACACCAGGAAAGGTGTTATCAGACAGTCCCTAAGTCAGAGGGATAGGGCCGTCTCCACCTCGGTTCTTGCCTTCTCATATGAATGAATTCAAATGAGTGACTGCAGATAATTGCATTGTGTTAAAGCGAATTTATTAAGAAAGTAATTTATTAAGAAAGTAAAACATGCAAATTTATTAAAGGATCAAGGCAGGCAAATCTGCCATCTGGCATAAAGCACGAATGGGCTCTCTTGACTAATCTGAGGAACCAGTGGGATAGGGGGTTTCTGACTTATATACTTTTCTGTCTATAGATTTAAAAATTTTTCTGCTGAATATCTTGGTACAGATTAATTTTCAAGGTCCCCTTTTTAGTTTTTTGTGGCTTTTCCAGAACTCGTAGAAGCACCTGGCAATTTTATCTTGCCAAGCCCCGAGATTGCTGACTTTTCTGTTTAGGGAGTAAAATAAAACTGCTCCTTTTTCCTTTCCCTTTCTCCCATCCTTTCCTGCATTCTCTCATTAAGGGGGCTTTTAACCGTTTGCTCTCATGTGTCCTTGGTTTGGGAAAGATAATGGCTTGTTATTCACAAGCCAGCTGTAAGCTGTCCTAACTGTTTAATTTTCTTGTCTAAATTTCCCTATTCATCCTGCCCTGGAATTTTCCTAGCTTCTTGCTGTCTTGTAACAATTAGGTCATGAGGGTAGCGCCCTCACGAATGAGAATAGAATCTTTATAGAAGAGACCCCAGAGGGTTCCCTTGCCCCGACCACCATGTGAGGACACTGAAAGGACACTGCCTGGCAGCCAGGAAGTGGGCTCTCGCCAGACACCAAACCTGTTGGTGCCTGGTTCTTGCGCTTCCAGCCTCCAGAACTGTAAAAAATAAATTTCTGTTGTTTATAAGCCCATAGCAGCCCAAACAAATAAGACAGCCATTGGTATTTAGAGTAGGGTGTTGCTTTAACAAATACCTAAAAATGTGGAAGCCACTTAGGAACTTGTCTGGAAGAGGTTTGAGGTACAGAGTAGAAAAAGCTTACATTGCTGTACAGACTGCAAGTCTGGCGAAGGCCTCAGAAAGAAAAGAGGAGAGCTGTAGAGAAAACCTCAGCTTGCTCAGAGGACATCCAAGTCATCCCAAACAGAAAGCTGTTAGATATTTGGATAGTAAAGGCCATTCTGATGAGATCTAAGAAATCAGGAATGCATTAGAGGCAATAGAGGAAAGGCCATTCTTGTTAAAACGTTCCAAGAACTTGGCTGAATTGTGTTCCTGCCTTAGTGTTTTATGGGAGATAGAACTTGCAAAAAACAAAATTGGATATTTATCTGAAGTTATTTCTGAGCAAAGCGTAGAAGATACATCTTGGGCCCTCCTGACTGCTTATAGTAAAATGCATGAAAAGAAAAATGACTTAAAGATGGAATTATTAATCAAAAAGGAATCAGAACTTAACTATTCATATAATTCTCAGCCTATCTATAGTATAAAAAGTGAGAAGGGGCTTGTCTGGGAGAGAATACTAAGGGTTTGGCCAAAGGATAAGATCATCAGTCAGCCCTGTCTGCAGGAGCCAGGAACTCTTGTTCAAGACCATGGAAGGCAGCAAAGGAGGGGCTGTGGGTTCCTTAGGGACCTTGGCACATCCTGCCTACCAGCCTCACAACTAGGGCTCAGATCTTCACGCTATGTGCTGCACCGCTTGCCCTCCACAGGTGTGGCTCAGTGGCCCAGTGGGTGTGAGCTGCATCCAGTCTAACCATGGGGATGTTTAGCCACCACCACCTAAACCTCAAAGGACAGGGCCTCCTGGCATAGCTATGTGCTCAGGATCCTAGCCCCTAAAGGCTGCAAGGCCCAGGCTGAGAACTGCCACAGGGGCAGAGCCAAGGACACCAGGGGCCACAGGGTCAGACGGCCAAAAGCCTTGGGAGCCTCTGTCCAGTAAACATGTGGGGACAAAACCACTCCTTAGAGTTCTGAGGCCAGAACATTAAGCCAAAGGAGGATTATTCTCAAGGCCTAGGTTCTAATGGAATTTATAATATTGGATTTTGGACTTGCTTGGGACCCATCACACCTTTCCTATTTCTTATTTCTTCTTTTTTAAAAAGGGAATATCTACCCTATATCTTTCCCACCATTGTATCTTGAAAGTATATAACATGGTTCATAGATTCACAGCTGCAGAGTAATTTGCCTCAGGATAAATCACACCTTGAGTTTCACCCACATTTGATCTGAGCAATAAGAAGTGAGGAAGAGAAAAGCCAGGAAAGTGGGTACCCTGGGCGATCAGTAGAACACGTATTTGGAGAACAGGGTGATCAATTGTACCCCGTGGTGCAACTGGGCCAGAGTTTATTTATGCAGAGCGCAAAAGCCAGTGGAATAGCAGGGGCAGGTTTTAGAGTAGATTTAAGAGAGAATGGGAGGAAGGCAATTGGAGACAGGGGTTAAAAACTTTGGCTTTCAAGAGCAGAAATGGGGTGAAATTTTAAAACAGTCATGCATCACCTAGTGGTGAGGATATGTGCTGAGAAATGTTAGGTGATTTTGTGATTGCGTGAACATCGCAGGGTGCACTTACACAAATCTAGATGGTAAAGCCTACTACACCCCTAGGCTACATGGTATAGCCTATTGCTCCTTGGCTACAAATCTGTGCAGCACATTACAGTACTGAACACTATAGGCAATTGTAACACAATGGTATTTGTATATCTAAACATCGGAAAGGTACAGTAAAAATATAGTATGAAAAACAAATTGGTGTGCCTGTATAGGGCACTTACCATGAAAGGAGCTTGCAGGACTGGAAATTGCTCTGGCCAAGTCAGTGAGTGAGTGCTGAGTGACTGTGAAGGCCTCAGACATTACTGTGCACTACTGTAGGCTTCATAAACACTGCCCCACAAGTCCTCCCCCTGCTTCCTCTGGCAGGGTCAGAAACAGAACATTGAAACTGTCAGTGCTGTTTCATAAACAGGGATGTGGGCTGGATTGATTGGAAATATTGAGTAGAAGCTGGCTGGGCAAGGTGTAGATTACCACAGTAGTGACTGTCAGAGAGGAGTTATCATCAGAAGGAGTAAGAAATCAACGTGGAGAGATTCAAGAACATAGGAGATTGCCGTGGCAGTGTAGTTTTGGCTGTTGTATGTTGGAGCAGTGCTCAGATTAAGAATCTTTGTGGCATTCGCACAAATACACACAAAAAGGTTGTTTAACACGGAGGGGGTACAGAACTGACTAAATATTTTGACTTTGGAAATTTGGTTTTGGTTCCACTGACAGTATCTAGCATAAAGGACTCTCTGTCATTGAATTAATGGAGCAAATAAAACTTATCTATGCTTTACATCATTACAACCTGTAAACATTTTCAAAGCACAGGGACAGGCTGGCTCTGTACTACCACAGAAGGCTTTTACTAAAGTGGCAGAGACACTGAATACCTGTTAAAGTAGCTCCTGTTCTCTGGAGACCATCAAGTTAGATCTGGGGGGGAAGGCTGCAGTGCCCTCTGACCACGCAGTGCTGGGGGACAGGCTCCTTTGTGCTGAAACAGGTCAGTGGCTGACTGGAATCTAATATGTGCTTCAAATTCGAGGTGCTGCAAGAGGAAATCTATTGTCAAGACCCACAGGAATTGCTCCCATGAGAGAAAAAAAAATTCCTCCTGAATCACATATCCTTTCCTTTCCTTTCTTTCTTTCTTCCTTTCTTTCTTTCTTTCTTTCTTTCTTTCTTTCTTTCTTTCTTTCTTTCTTTCTTTCTTTCTTTCTTTCTTTCTTTCTTTCTTTCTTTCTTTCTTTCTTTCTTTCTTTCTTTCTTTCTTTCTTCCTTCCTTCCTTCCTTCCTTCCTTCCTTCCTTCCTTCCTTCCTTCCTTCCTTCCTTCCTTCCTTCCTTTCCTCTCTCTCTCTCTCTCTCTCTCTCTCCCTCTCTCTCTCTCTCTCTCTTTCTGTCTCTCTTTCTTTCTTTCTTTTTTGACAGTTACACTCCTAGGTATATAGGTTGAATATTTTTATTTATTTTTATATCTAATTTATTGTTGAAAGTATCCTTTCATGTCCTACAGGAAATTCAGCTCCATTTATAATCTTACAACAACACTGTCATATGCGTGGTCAGTCCTTGACTGAAACATTGTTATGTGGGGCATGGCTGCATGTTTAAACAAGGATGGGAATTATCCACATTAGGGAGCAAAAGACGTGACTGAGAAAAAAGCAGAGCGAATTGCCAGAGCAACGTCTTTCAGAAGGCTGGGCTAGATATGATTTACTGTAAAATTGCAATGGTTTGCCTTAGCTTATAGCTCAGAGTATCCAGATGTGACAGGAACAAAGGTCAAGCTTTATGGCACAGAGTCTGGTTGGTGAATGAACGTTGTGGTAATAGTTTGTAGGGGTTCTCTTGTGGTTGCTGCTGTTTTCTTAATGAAGGAGAAAAAAAGTGTCAACCTGACTGGGCCATGGGGTCTCCAGAAATTAGTGAAACATCGTTTCTGTGTGTGCCTGTGAGAGTGTTTCTAAAACAGATAAACATTTAAGTTGCTAGACTTAGTAAAGAAGATTACATTCCCCAGATGTGGACCCCATCTGATCCATCAAAGGTCTAAATAGAATAAAAGTTGCACAAGGAATAATTCTTTTTACATATATATATATATATATATATATATATATCTTTATTGATTTCAGAGAGAGGAAAGGAGAGGGAGAGAGAGAGAGCTAGAAACATCAATGATGAGAGCGTCATTGATCGGCTGCAGCCTGCAACTTGGGCATGTGCCCTGACAGGGAATCGAACCCAGATCGCCTGGATCCCAGGTCGACACCCAACCGCTGAGCCACGCCCGGCTGGGCTGGAATAATTCTTTCTCTGTTTTCAAGCTGAGACATCAGCCTTCCTTCAGACTGGAACTCAGGCTGGGACTAGGATGACAATACCGTCAGCTCTACCAGGTCTTCAGCTTGCTAACTGCAGATCTTGGGACTTCTCAGCTGCCATAACTGCATAAACCAATTTCTTTAATATATATGCATGCATATATATTATAAACTACTGGTTCTGTTTTTATAGAAAATTCAGACTAACAGGGTCAATTAGTAAGAGTGAGAATTGCTGAAATCTTGAGAGGAGAAGCCCTAGAATAGTTAAATAGCGGAGAAGGTGAGGAAATGAACTAGAAATATGTTCTATAATTTCTTGAAAATATTAGAAGTCAGTGGTTATATATTTAAACAAATGTGGTTCTGCACGATTTGTACATAATCTGATTTTTTTCTCAACTATGTTCAATAGCACGGGTTCAAGCATGTAGTGTGTGGAGAGTTAAGTTTTAACCAACAAGTACTCCAAAACAAGATGAGGAAAGAAAATTGAGACTGTATTCAATGGAGTAATTATAGTGATTGGCCATTTAATTAAAGCTGGGAAGAGAGGACATGATGGAAATGAGCTCAATGAGAAGTTGGTGGTATCCAAAGATTGAAGGGCTTGGCTGAGAGAAGAAATGACGGAGTTGGTGTTTGGCATCTGAAAGAGTGAGTTGAAAAGATTGAATGAATTAGAACACTATTTGAGATTGATATTGTGGAGCAATTACAGCTATTAGTGATGACAGGTTCAAAGCAATGACCACATGGCTGTGACTTTGTTACCGATTGACTAAGACAGGCTGGAAATCATTAGACGGAAAAATATCAAGTAACGGAGAGTTCAGGACACTGAAAGGGCTATTCCATGAATTTCAATTCATTAAGAATTATGAGAAGTATAACAATAGAATGAGTGACAATGGTCCAAAGATCTACAATTTTCAAAGTATAAAGTTGCGGTGGAGTAGAGATTGGTGTAGTAGATCAAACAACAAAGTAGGATTGTCAGAGGTGCAACTTAATGACATGACATTTAAAATCTGGGATTGTAAAGGGTAGTAAGGAAGATGCTTACCTGATCCTTGTGCCCAGGGGTACAAAGGGCATTGATGACAAACAGCTACCATTTGGGAGGGATGCAGGGAAATCAGTGTCCTCAGCTGGGAAAAATGTTTTCCTTAGAACATGAAGGAGAAAGGATGTTTGGAGAAGCATTTTAGTTTAGGGGAGCTTTTGCTGAAATTGGATCTTGAGCTCCAGCAGAGAATTTTAGTAACTGGGGAGGAGTAGGAGTAAGAAAAGGTGATGAACAAAGTCATATATGAATTAGAATCCAATGGATTAAGGTTGACCGGGGAGTCTTGGTCTATGTATGGTGACTGTCATGGACGCAGACGAGGGCTTAGAGAGATGAGTTCTGATGGTCTCTGGCAGGAGATGATGGAGAAGCTGGAAGAGAGGGGAGAAGGGGTACAAGCGTCAGTAGTACAAGGGACCTGGGACTCCCACTCATCTCCTGCTGATGGAAACATGGAGTTTTCCCAAGGAGTGGTCTTAGACTCCTATAGAAAAGTGGATTTGCTCAGGTACAATAGCCTTCCTTTGTTAGTCGCTGAATAGTGGCCTGTCAAGGAGTATTCTATTTAAACAAACAAACAAAAAAGCAAAATAAATAAATAAGCAGAACCTCCACATACTTCCTGTTATAGTTTTAGCATTATATCTTAAATCCATCCTGTGAAAATAGGCCACACAGGCTTACATTACACTGACATTCACAATTCAATTTTTCTAAAGATATTAATGTGATTTGTGGACTGAATTAACATTTTTATAGTATCCCCATGGAAATTGGCAGGAGACAAGTAATGTATATATAAGAACTTGTGCCAGGGTAACTAAAGTGAGAGACTTACTATTTATGTTAGTGTGAGTAAATCTAGGTCGTCTATATTTCAACTCACACCTCGGCCTGTTTAATGCAGAATATTACATTTGAAAAATCATAGCAGGTTATCATTCTTTGCCTAAACATGAATGTCTAATTATACTTTGTGAGTAACTAATAGTGAACAAAGAAGAATAAAATTAAATTGCTATGAGGACTAAGGTACGTAGAAATGCAGGCAACATTTAAAAGTGCAGTGAAATTCAGGACACTTTATTAGATTGTACACTGAGAAGCATTCTTTACAACCCTTTGTTTATAAAGATATTTTTCAAGAATCAACAGAAACAACACTCAAATAGTATACTTAAACCACTATTGAAAGACCCCCCACAAGGTTCTAAAAATATGAAATATTTGAGGTAAAGGTTTTTAAGAACAAGTGTTTTCCTTGGCTTCAGATCAAGACAAACTGTTCACTGAAAGGGCAGCTCCTCCTGGGTGTCGAGAACTGGTAGTCTCCTGTGAACTGAGTGTGCTTTGTTCAATTCATAAAAAAGTATTGTTTTTCTTGGAAAACAAAGCCTACAACTCTTTTTGAGTTAGTTCCCCAACACATAGGAGACACAAATTATGTTTAGGTTTTCGAACAAATAAAATTTCAGACAAAGGAAATTTGTATTCTTGCTGTATAGGTATTGTTTTTTGGAGAGAATGTTGGGGATTTAAAAAAAAATGAAAACTATTAGAACTATATTATTAGCATTTTCAATGACCATTTATAAATAAGATAGCACTTAAAACAGCTAGGTGTAAAGTTACATCTAATTTATTTCTATTTGGAAAATTGACTTTATTAGTAATATTAATGTGATACATTGTTTGGTGGCCAATGCTTTGAGTTAGAATTTTAATTAACATTTTTTAAAAAAAAAATCACAAATTGGAGCACACCAATATAAAATCCAATATATTTTCTCTTATTATTTTCTCTATTGTTTCTTGTATTCAACAATTATTTGTTGTTTGCTATGTCGCTGGGGGTGTGCTATACGTTGGGGAAACAACAGTAGTGGCTATCATTATATTTTATGATTTTTTGATTGACTGCAAATAACAGAAAAACATCTTGAATGCATTTTGGAAAAGGAAGAATTTATTTCCTGATAAAATCCAAGAAAGGGCTAAACAACTAAATAAGAAGAATGCAGGGTTGCAGCTGAGGCTAAGGAATGGGAACCCAAGAGCAATCCTTTTTCTTCTTTCTGCTCTTCATACATGGGTTTCACTCTGTCACTGCAAACCGGCTTTTATTTCAAATGGCAGAAAAAAGCCCACTTGATGTAGACTATGAATTTAAAGTTCTAAAATTTGGGATAGATTAATTGGTTCAGCCTGTGTCTGGTTCTCATTCCTAAGTGAATAAACCAGATCAGAGTGGTGGGATCACAGGAGAATATTGAAACCCCGAGAGTAATCCCGTTTTGGTGAGCTGGGAAGACGTGTGGTTGCCCAGGGAAATAGTCGGGTGGCGGTATCATAGATGCATTTCAGTTGCGAACAGCTTTCTGATAACACTTCTAATCTCCTGTGATTGTATTACTACTTCACTCCAAATACATGTAAAAATGATGAAATAGGGTAGCATTTCCTTCTCAATATGTAAAATTTATTTTATCTGATTTATTCTAAACACACAGCTATCTTTTAATACAAAGATGCACATCAATATAAAAATATATGTGTTAAGAAATATACATGTTAAGGAGTATATATGTTGTATGTTATAAGGTATACACACATATATATATATATATATATATATATATATATACCTGATATAAAGATATAAATATAAATAACACATATTGAGGCTTATTTGCACAGGATGAATTTAAGATATATGTTAAGTATAGCAGGGAAGTTATTTTCTAATTTATTTATTTTGCTTTTATTTATATATATATATATTTAAAATATATTTTTATTGATTTTTAGAGAGAGAGAGGAAGGGAAGGGGGAGAGAAATAGAAAGATCAATGAGAAACATGGATCTACTGCCTCCTGCACGCCCCCTACTGGGGATGGAGCCTGAAACTCAAGCACGTACCCTGATTGGAGTTGGAACCTGCAACCTCTTGGTGCATGGGTGGGTTAACATTCAACCACTGAGCCACATGGCCGGGCTATTTTTCAAATGTAATACTCTTTTGCAGGCTGCCATTTATCAACTGACAAGTACATATACACACATATGTATGTATATATATATATATATATACGTGTGTGTGTGTGTCTACCCTTTCTATCATCTGTCTATACATGTATCTACCTAAACAATTTCTATATAACTGGATGGCTGGGTTGGGGATTTACTGCTGAATTTTGGAAGACATAGGTCTTCATAGTTGGATCAGAGCAATAAGCCACAGTGCATACTGTACTGAGTACCTGGACGGACCGCTGCTGGCCACCCACATCTCACTGGCATTTTGCCCTTACTCTGCCAGGAAGTAGCTAGGAATTTGGGACAAGTATCATTCTTTTTTTCTGGCCTTAATTCTTTTCTAAAACTATTTGTTACCAGAATGTAGTGACTCATAATCGACTTTACAATTCACTGAGAAAATGAATTTGGGTTGAAGCCAAATCAGGTAAAAATTGTAATACCTTCCAAGTCTTTGAATGATTATTATTTAGTGTCCAAAGTATTCCACAGGAAAAAAAAAAAAAAAAAAAAGTTGCATAGAAAGTGATCATTAACTTTAAGCAACTTCAGCTCATGCCTTCAGAATACTGACTTCAGGTTCAAGTTAAAGGATTTTTGCAGAAGCTTTGGCCACATGTGTTCTGAGATCTTACATGAGGGTAATGAACAGAGCTGTAAATTAAACCAGATGCCCACAGAGCTTCTGTCCCTCTTTCAAGTGGCTATTTTCTAGGCCCTTTTATCATTGAACAATAACATAGAAGTCAAAACTGAGTTGCTCAAAGTAGGATCTTAAGCAACACAAATTAAAAACACATCGCTTCAAACTTTGCTTTAAACAAACAATAAACGCTAAAGATGCAAGGGCACTCTGATTTTTTAATTCTCACATATTGCATTATGTTTTGGAAGTATTATGTTCTTAAGGTCTCAGATATTTCAAAGAATTTCCTCAATCTGAAAATAAAGAGTTATAATAGTTAAACTAATAACATTTACATAGTATTTTACATACATTATATATATAAACTGGTGTATGACAATGACAATTTGAATTTAGTATTAAGAGCACATCCTTTATTTTAAACTTTATGATTTAAAGATCTACAGCCAGGAGTTTATATAATAAGAAGTGAAAAATGATTAAAAATTATTTGAAATTAGTTGAGGCAAGTTGTCATAACATATAGAGATCATATTTTTTAAACCAAGAATGGGTGTATTATTCTGCGAAAGTAATTTTATTTTTCTGATTTGTGGTTTTATTTATGAAACAAGGCCTCATGGACAAAAATTGGAATATTTGTTTTTCATTTAAATAACTATATTTACTTACATAAATGCAGTTATCTAAAAGACTATTCAAGAAACTCTAAGCACTGGGAACATCATCTTTTCCTAGACCCAGATAAGCTTTGGGTACTCAACCTTAGAGAAAGTGCATTATCTTAATAGTAAAAGTGGACCCAAAGAAAACCATGCCTATATAGGATTAGGGGGGAGATGGGTACAAAAATTTTCAAGATGGAATAGGAGAGTAGTTACAACATAGTAGCCAAATGGGGAAAGAAAAAAGATCCTAGCATAGAAAATACCATATTTTCCATGAGGGTGAACACACCTATGTTTAATTCCACATATATGATAACTGCAATATGCTCTTTGGTTTGTGATCTGACTTTCATATGATTAAGAAGTTGGTACCTCCTTATGATGTTTTTAAATTTATACTCATCCCTAACACTATACTTACTATTCATTCACTTTGAGAAATAAAATGAAATGATCAAACATTCATGGATATCCAGCATTGATCAAAAATGTTATAATTGCCCTCTGATATTCGGTTTCTCAAAACTGAATGGTTTATTGCCAAACCATGACAATTTCTAATAAAGGGACTTCGGGAATTCAAAATGCCTTTGAGATAGAAAGTCCCTTCCTGTAACAACTCAGTGGTCTCAGAGGCAAGGTTTAATGTAAATACAGACTTACTTATTGTAAGTCACGAGTTTCTCTGCCTTTCTGTGATTCAGAATCTCCTCTCCCCCCAATTGTTCTGTATAGTTTGATGGGAATATTTTGGAGCTCTGAGTTTTTTTCAGATCACAACTTTCACTAGGGTTTATACTGATCCTTATATTTCAATGATATGCCCTTGTAGCCTTTCGACTCTAGGAGGCCCTCCAGTGGGTTCCACCTCCTGACGTTCATTTCCTTTTACAGTTCTCTCCCCATGTGTGCGGTTTCTTCTCTCCTGCGACTCACTTATGAACAATAAAATGTGGCAAAGTTGACAGGATGCATGTGACTGCATGTGTGTAGTTACATGGTATGCTACATGCAATCCCAGGGCCCATCTTGCTGGAGTCTCTCACTCCCTTGCTGACTTTGAGGAAGGAAGCATCCCTGGTGAGGGCTGCCTCTCTTGAGAGGCCCACGTGACAAGGAACTGAGGACAGCCCCTAGGAGGTGAGGGCAGCTTCCGGTCCATGGGCAATGAGAAACTGGAGCCTACAGTCATAAATCTGGGAGGAACTGAATTCTGCTCACAAAAGGATATCCTTTCCAGTCAAGCCTCAAATGAGATTGTAGGCCCAGCTAAAACTCTAAATACAGCCTTGAGAGACCCTATCAGAGTATTCAGCTGAGTAATGCCCAGATTTCTAATTCACAGATATTGTGAGATGAAAAATGGGGGGCGGGGGGAGCATCTGTAATACTTTCAACAACAAATTTTAAAACAAGAGAAAAGAAAAATATGTTTTGTTTTACACTTCACATTGGTGGTAATTTGTTGCATAGCAATAGATAACTAATACAGGCCTGCTATTTATATACATATATAAATTTGGCAGGAACTGTGCCAGATCATTAGGAACACAGCACAGTTATGGTCCAGTTGGAAAGTATTCGCACTTGCACAGCAGGCTGGTCAGAGCAAGGGGTATTTCACACTTTGGCTGTAAAAGCGGGTCTTATAAATGTTGGTGTGACAATAGAGGGATGGCAAGGTCAGAGTCTGGATTGAATATGTTGGAACTGTAAGCTGGTCAGACTAAATTCAACAGACATTTTTATACGTGTGAGTCTAATGCTGTGGAACCTCTCTGAGATGCCGTTAAGGGAAGAGAGAGGGAGCTTTGACAGAATGTTTAAAGGTAGTGAGAGGAGAAAACCACAGCAATGCCAGGTTTATGCCCACAGCTCAGCCTGCTCAGTGAACCAGCCACTCTGCTGTATTGCAAGGATCATAGGCTGTGAGCGAGAGACTGGGGCTCTTGGCTCTGCTACTTACAAGAACCATAAACTTGATAAAGTTATCTAGTGAAATATTGAGTTCCTCCTATACAGCAGGCATTAAAAAGAATACCACATACCTGTTATACTACGTATTTCTCTCAACTCCATGGACTCTCACTTGGCTTCATTTTATAAGTGAGGGAAAACTTGAATTAGTTTTCCAAGACCAGCAAGCTAGGATTCATAGTGAGGTTTAGTGGATGCTAAATCCTTGTTATACTTTAAGGTGCATTTCTCAGTATTTCTCAAATTGTGATGGTTGTGAGGCTGGGGCAAAATACATGAGAAACGATTTTGCACATGGTATGTACTCAGAAATCGATAACTTGGGTATCATTTACCTCCTATTCCCACTAACATTATAATTAGTGTCCAGCAAAATCAGGTTGCAATGAACATCAAGAGCATGCTTCAAAGCGGAAAGAAATGAAGCAACAGCATTCTGTCTTATAGAGGCTGACAAGTTAAATCTGAGCATCTCTAAATAAGTCTTGGACATTTTTAATTTTTATTTTTTGTGTACTGACAAACCAAGCTTTCCTCTAAGTCTGCTGAATGACAGCTGAACAGGAGAGAGAAAGTGAGGTCCAAACACAAGGACCAGGGGCAAATGGCTGAAATCTCCAAGCCTTGCAGAGGGCTAAGGGGTTTCTCTCCTTCAGGTGTAAGCATCGCAGCTCCTTCGTGTGGCAGGAGACCACAGAGGTTTCCTCACCCTCCCGCACACCTTGAAACAGCAGTGCGCTGCATTCAGTTACATGAATCTGGAGACATTTCAAAGCCTGACACCTGATACAGGTTTGCTAAGCCAGAAAATAGAATAAATAGCATATGCAATCTACTCCTGATTATGACTATATTTCATAAGAGAAAGGACATTTTAATTTTAAAAAGCAGAAAATGTTGAATAAAGGACAGCCCGTTCAATGAATATGTTTAACTTTATGGAAAACACGCTCTGCTTTCTCTTTTCATAGCTTTTCTGTGTCTTGCATCAGCCTCGGGAACACTTTGACGTTGATGGACACACACCCGCAGACTGGCCCGGCGGGCCCGCCCCGCAGTGAGCGCGCTCAGGGCTCCTGGAGGCCCCCCGGCTGCGGGTAGTGTGGGGGAGCGTTGGCTTGTCAGCCTCTGGCCGACCACAAGCGGTGAAAGGCTTCAAGGGGACACCATGTTGTGGTTTGCTGTTTTACAACCCCTGGAGCCCTGTGTGGTCCAAATCGGCAATCTCTAGTGGCCCCAGAAGTCAGAAAAGTGCCCAGTTCCACTGCTGCATTATTTATTTATATAGCCCCCTCCCCTTTCCCGAGGCCTAGGCCAGAGCGGTCACCCACCGAGGCTGTTTGTGTAACACTCTGTCCTTGGGGAGCTGAGGGGTTGAATCAAATGAATACCAACTGTGAAGGAAACCTGAAGTCAGGAAGGGGTCGCGCTTATGGTTTTCCAGGGTTTCCCCACTGGGCTTTCACCTTCCTGCCTGTCAGTGCCAGTTTTCCTGAGTTTTCAGGGTGTGAGAGAGCACACTCTAGGAACACTGGCACATGAAACATCGCAGATTGCTCGCATCTCCAGCCAGCCTCATCTACACACACGTGAGGAATCGGGCTCCCAGAGACACGTTTTCCAAAGACACAGGGCAAGTTAGAAGCAGAAACCACTACAGGACTAGAACACCCCACTGTCTTTATGGAGAAAAAAATTCTTTATTTAGCTGAAGCATGGTTATAGCTTTTCAAAAGGAGCTTTGAAATAAGAATGGAAAAAATACTCAAATATAGACGTAAATGAGTTATCAGAAAGCACATATTCATTCACCTTCCTGGACCTTGAAAGGCAGCTGTGCTTGCTTAATTATTATGAACTTTGGAAATAGGCCCAAATCCCACCTCAGCCATTTGGGAGCGATGAGACTGGTGGTGGGGGATCTTGGTGTCTCCATATTGCACAGTGAAAAATGGGGATGGGGAAGCCAACCTTGCGGGACTACAGTAAGGATGAAATAGAACAGTGTATATAAAGCTCCTAGCCCAGTGCGTAGCCCATAATAAATGCTGCTGTGGAAGCACTTCTAATGGACGGTTGCTGCTTCCATTGCCTTTGCTAATACAATTAATATCAGCCCTGTCAGCTCAGCCATGGTCTTGCATTTCCTACCGAGCTGCTCTAGAGAACCCATCAAGGCCTCTGTTTTCAATCTTAGGACATTTTCATCTGCCACCTTTTCTCTTATCCCCCTTTTGTCCTGTAGCCCACGAGCAGGCTGGAATTACAGAATGAAATGCAGCCTCTATCACCAGACAAATAACAAAGTGTGCTCAAAGACTCATGTTTTACTCATAGAGAAAGAAACCTTCAGATGCTTCAAGTATTTATTACAATGTTGTGGGGAAAATGCTTAAATTGTTCCGGCAGTTAATACAAGTTAAACATACACTTTCTCTATAGCCCAGTGATTTCATTCTAGTTATTAACTTGAGAAAGTGCAAACATATCTTCAAATAAAAATTTTAACAAGAATATTTATAGTAGCTCTCTTCATTATAGCCCCAAGGTAGAAACAGCCCCTATTCCCATCAATAAGAGAATGAATAAAAATACCATTAATAAATATGTTATGATGTAGTCACACAAGGGAATGCTATGTAGCAATGAAAATAAGTTAACTATTGGTACATGCGACGACATGGATGGGAAAATGGCAGTCGGAAACTTTAGGAGTAATGAATGTGTTCTACATCTTTTTTTTTTTTTTTAATTTTAGGATGATTTTGTCGATTTCCTTTTTTTTTTTTTAATATATCTTTATTGATTTCAGAGAAAGGAAAGGAGATGGAGAGAGAGAGAGAGAGAGAGAGAGAGAAACATCAATGATGAGAGAGTCATTGATCAAGCCCTCAACCCGGGCATGTGCCCTGACCAGGAATCGAACCCTGATCGCCTGGATCCCAGATCCATGCTCAACTGCTGAGCCATGCCCGGCCGGGCTGTTCTACATCTTGATTCAAGTGATGGATAGATGTCTACATTTTGCAAAAATTTTCCACTTAAAATCTATGCATTTTACACTGTGGAAAATACCATATGTCAATACCAAAAGCAGGGTCATATGCATATCACTGTTCTATCTGCGGCAATGGAAAAGAATGCAGGGGAAAGAAAACAATTAAAATGTTTTCACTTTAACTGAAGAAGTAAAGTTGAGAAGGGTCCCAACTAGCCACAAGGAAGTGTGGAGTTTTCTCTAGCAGGAGACCATATGTCCAGAGTAAAATTTATTACTCTGAAAAAAAGCAGAGAAAAGGGTAGTTGGACAACTACAGATTTAGTAACTATATATAGATAAACAAAATGTTTATAGAGGATTTTATGTGTTAAAATAATGGTGAATGTTAAAACCACAAATGCAATTCATTCTTAGAGACCTATAGAGATTCATTTTTTCCCCCAAAGAACATTTGACGCACTGACCATGACATTTTACACTGATGTATTTTTAAGCCAAGAAATAGAAACGCCTCTTAAACTAACCACCAAAACCCTGGAGATCTTGCTATAACAATGTCTATTTAAACTTTACTTTATTTTGGCCTATTTATTATTATTATTTTGATATCTATCTATATATCTATATCTATCTATCATCTTCATTTACTTTCCAGTGTTTGCATTCTGATATTTACTACTTTTCCAAAGACTGTGAAAATAATTGTAGTACTTTTAGCCTATATTTGTGCACATGTCCTGAATAACTCTGTAAGTTTAATTTCCAAACTGGCAAACTAAATATCTACGCTTCCTAAGGTATAGATTTTTCCCTTCACAGTGGGAGTTTCTTTTATGAACCTTACCTCTGCTGAATTTCATATTATTTATAGAAAATGTAAAAGAATCTGATAATTACAACAGCTTTTATGGTTGTACTTTAATTCTTCAACTCAAATAATCTTATTTCTATTTCATGGTAATGAATACTCATCCCTTTGTTGCTTTGTGGGTTAACTTTTTGAAAGATTAGTTTCCTATGAGCTGTCGCCACTTCCTTCCTCCATTCATTTCCCCAGTGCCCTACAATCTGACTTCTGTTTCCATCACTCTAAATAAACTACTCTCTTTAAGTTGCCTGGAAAATGTTTTTAAATTCAAAGCATGCTTTTCAGTGATTTTCTTAATTGAACTTGGCTGCATTTGACATTTAAAAAAAATCTCTTTTCTACTTCTTTTACTATCACTCTCTCTTTTCCACTCTTATCAGAATGTTCCTTCAAACTCTCCCTTCCCTCTCTAAGGGTTGTAGTTTTTCAGGTTTCCATTCTTGGCCTATAGACTTTTCTTATCACTCTACAGGTCCATTATTTTAACTCTATTCTGATCATTGTTGAGCCCCAAATTATCATCCTTCAGCCCCAAATTTTCATCCTTTTCTTGAACACTGTTCCTCACCCACCCAATATAGGTGTTGCAAAGTGACCTCATATTACTCTTTCTAGAAGCTAAATATATATTCATTCTGTACTGCTCTTCATGTATTTGTTGCCTGTGCTAAAAATAGAATTTTGCATTAAGTCTTTCAATAGAAACCTTGAAATGTCTTCCCAACTTTCAGCCCTTATTAGACCTTAAAATTGTACTAAATTTTTTGCTCCTCAATATTCCCCATGGCCATAGCCTGTCAGGTCCTGTATTTCTTTTGTTTATATTATTGCAAGTGTCCTAACGTATGTCTTTGCTTCTACTTTCCCCAACTTATAGTCTACATTATTATTAGTGTTATTTTCTTAAAACACAAAGCAATCCATCACCATCCTAAGATACTTCTCAGAGATTGCACGTTTTTCCTTAACACATAATGATATATTCATATGTATTTTATCAAGATTATCAAGAGACACAGGTCAAAGACTTCTGTAACTGTATTTCACTGGCAACACTTGAATCTATTTATTCATTTACTTTTTGGACTGCATACAGCATCGTCAACCATGCAGGAACCTCAGGTGATGCCCTACATGTGAGCATGCCCTTGATCTCTGCAGCCTGGAAGATAAGAGAAGACTAAAAAGATCAACATCAGGACTTCTGAACTGTATTTATTGGATTTACAAAGCATTCGACATCAGCAAACCTGAGCTCCAGCAAATGCTAAGCAAGTTTCCTTTTTGGAAAAAGATAGCAAAACATCAATGCTAGGTCAAAAGAGGGTTTGAGAAGAGCCAGAGCTGATACAATATTAAGTTGTGTGTTTTTTTTTTTAAATAGTCATATCTTAGAACATAGAGTCCAGTATCTGACACATAGTAGGTTCTCAGGAAATACTTGTAGGTCTAAGTCTGAGGAAGAGAATGAAAGATGATGATCTCATGTTTCTGTTTCATTTCATGCAGCCATGCATGAAAAGGATCTGGGTAACTCGTTTCAGAAAAGAAGATCAGCTCTGGGACATTCTGGAGTCATTAGGCTATAATTGTGTTCAGAAGCCTGTGTGGAGAGAAACCAGAAACCACTGTATGCTGGTAACTAACTTCTTCCTTAAAGGGTGCCGAGGAAGCTCTGCATACATTTACGGACTAATGTATTCTAACAGTGCTATGACCTTAGCATCCCCTGAAGATGTTATGAAGAGCTCCAATAGGCACAGAACCGCAGGCTAGAAAGAGCACTTACCGAGATAGAGAAGGCCGGTGTTCTCCTGGCTCTGAAAGGCACCGGCTTTGTAACCACAGGCAAGTCTCGTTTCTTCGCTGCATTTTGATTTTCACATCATGAAGTGGGGAGAGAAATAGAGTTGCAATAGAAATAGAGAAGATCAAGTGATATGAGTATTGGAACATGCTTTGTGAAACTTTGAATAGGATGGCTTGCTATCAGCTGTCTAGTTCCATATTTAACAGCAAAGTTTACACGCCCTCAGTGCAATTATTTGGTAATGCAGAGCTGAAAGTTTCTACAGAATTCTGCTCTTGAAACAGAAGATACTGTGACTTGACTACGTAAAAAAGAATTAAAATCACAAGTGCTGCCATACCCACCTGCAGGCAGGGAGGTGGAGGGCAGAGTTTTCAATGTACCAACATTAGGATTAAAATAATAGCCCGTTGGCTCTCGCTGGTTTGACTCAGTGGTTGGACCATCGGCCCCTGAACTGAAGGGTCCCTGGTTCGATTCTAGCCAAGGGCACATGCCTCGGTCGTAGGCTCGATCTCTGGCCCGGTCGGGGGGGTGTGGGAGGCAACAATCGAAGCATCAATGTTTCTCTCTCCCTTCCACTCTCTCTGAAAAGTAATGGGGAAAAAAATGTCCTCAGGTGAGAATTAAAAAAAAAAAAATTTTTAAATAGCCCAATGGCAATACCTTTTACTTATCATAGTAGTTGTTTTGTTTCATAAGTATGTATGTTTGCATGCCTGTGTGTATATATGCATTTATTTAAAATGCTACATTATTGGCTACAGTTACAATGAATTGAAATCCTGAGACACAGCCAGATCATGGTGAGCAATAAGACTGAAGTTCCTCCAGGCAGGCTATGCTGTGTGTGAGAGTCAGCAGAATGGTGGAGGACACGCTGAAGCCCAGGAGAAAAGTCAGAGTGGCGAGAGGCATGGCAGCCTGGAGGTGGGTGTCACGGGAAGCCAAGGGCAATGGGGCTGCTCTTCAACAATAAAAGCAGCACCTATTGGCATGGCCAGTGAAACCGATGAATTCATTGGAAATTGGAGAGAGACTCACTTTATGTTCAGTTGAGTGCAACTGAAAGACAAATCTCCCCATTTTTACCTATATTATTTACTTTTGAACATGTTTATATTATTATATAGGTGTCTGTCACAAATAAAGTTATATTTTATAAATATATGCCATAAGTCCAAATCAAAGAAATTATTTTGTATACACAAATAGAATGATATTGTTTTTATGTTTTGTTTTTCTATTAATACCCCATGTGGGTATTAAGTCTCCATTATCTAACATGAATATTTTCTAATTTTATGTTAAAATGAATGAGAATCTTAAATATTCCCCTACAGACAATTGGATCAGGATCCTGAGTGCAATATGAATTGGACTGGAATTTTGACTGTGTTCATGTTTTCTTCATGCAAATGACATCTTAGAAAAACGCATGAAAGCTTAGCATTAAAATATATTGCATGAAGGTGTGCCACAGAATATGTTCAAAGGGTGTTTTGAAGAATTTGGAGCCACATTGGAAGCCTTGGCAAAGTTAAAAATCAGTTGTTCCATTTTAGTCAAGAACAAACGTGGTTCCAAACTTCTGGACCAATCTGTAAAACTTTATCAACACCATGCAAAGATTGTGCCATGTATCGTTTCCAGATTAAATTTAAATCTCTTATACCTCTAAGTTACGTATCATGGTATAAATGATATTTTAAAACTTTTCCCTCAACCCTTTAGTCGTGAGCATCCTGAGGGGCCAGTAGTACTAACTGCAAAAACACTACACTCTCTGTTGCTTATACTTCCCAGCTTATCTCAGTTATGTTCTGGTTTCTTCTCATGCGAGCCATTTCCTGCTCTGTAGATAAGCTAACACCCCACCTCAGAATTCCAGCATCACCCTAAATTGCATTATGCCACTCTAAAATAAACTTTCCATGTCATGAGCCTTTTATTAATAGCATCTCACTTTGAATTGCATTAAAAACAAAGTGCGATGGCAATTTCCTGAGCAATAACCAGAATTTACTGCTGTTTTTCTTCATCTGGTTACCTTTCGTCACCAGATGGTAGATGGATGGCAAATCTAGCCAATTAAAATCCAGACAATATATTTTGCCTTTTTTATGACTGGAGTTGAGTTTGCATGTAGGAGGCAGACTAGCCTTAATTGATGTCATTGTTTACTTAGGACATGGTAGCAAGAAAAATTTCAAAGGAAAATCACAGATTATAGTGAAATTTTCAGGTTTTCTACATGGGCCAGGGCCTTCTACATGCAAGTGTGGGGCTTCCTGCAGCAGACAGCGTGTTTCTACAGCTGTTGGTCTTTCACACCCGTCAAATGGCTCTGAGTGTGCTGGAGTTTGTCCTTCAAGAGTAAGTGAACACAATGGTCAAATATCGCCCCCCTCATAAATCTTCCTTTATTCATTCGCAATGTGGTCATAATTGAAAAACTCTTTGGGGAGTTAATTACTAAGCAGGAACACTTGGGTGTGTAAAATTTTCTTTCTTGCTTAAAAGCTATTATTTATATTTATTTTATAGTATTACCATCACTTTGGTCAAAGTTGAGAAAATTTGTATAACTGGTTTGCCAAATTATTCATACATGTGTTCCAAAAAAGGTATATTATAAAGTCCCCTAACTCAAAATAATCTTCTTCCCATATGTAAATAATCATAGGAGATTGACTCTTTATTTTTTTAAGCTATAACAATTTTCTAATCTAAACTTCTCTTTTTAAAAATGATAAAAGTGAGTTCTGGTGAGAATGAGAGATGTGGTCAGTTTCACACAGACAGAGCATAGATGGAAACATCCTATATGCCAGCTGCTTCCCTAATGAGTGTAATTTAGGTTAATAATCTCCTTGTTTTAAAATAAAAATAATTATGGGGGTAGCTGAGCCTATCAGCCAGTCATTCTTTACTGTGAATGGATTAAAATTATTTTCTTCTTAAATGATATCAGTTGCAGAAATGAGGGGACGTAATAAGCATTTGAAGGAAAGAAATGCGGGTTATTGGCATCTTTGTCAGAGAAAATACAGTGTCAAAAGTTAGAGGACAGAGAAAAGAAACTGGAGTTTTAAAAACACAAAAGGACCCTGGCCGGGTGGCTCAGTGGGTTGGAGCATTGCCACGTACACAGGCAGGTTGCAGGCATGATTGATTCCTGGTCAAGGCACATAGTTATGTTTCAGGTTCCACCTGGTTCGGGATGTGGAGTCCAACCAATGTTTCTCTCACATCGATATTTCTCTCTCTCCCTCCCTCCTTCTGTCTCTAAAATCTATAAAAACATATCGTCAGGCAAAGATTAAAAAAAAAAAAAAAATGGTGTGACTAGATCCAAAAGGGAGGCTTGGGCAAAGGGCCCCAAAGAAACTTAACCTATTTTGTT
This sequence comes from Miniopterus natalensis, assembly GCF_054644295.1. Classification (NCBI taxonomy): domain Eukaryota; kingdom Metazoa; phylum Chordata; class Mammalia; order Chiroptera; family Miniopteridae; genus Miniopterus; species Miniopterus natalensis. The sequence goes on along the minus strand of NC_142086.1, from coordinate 14,606,975 downwards.
GTCTAAAGAAATCTCTTCTCATCTATAGGGTGTCCCCCCAAAATGTATTCACACTTACAGCTGATAGCTCAATTGATGTTCCTTTCTTTTCAGATTTAACCCATTGGAGTTTACAATTAGTCAGTGTGTATTCAATTTTGGGACACCCTGTATATCTCAGGTAACAATTAGTCAGTGTGTATTCAATTTTGGGACACCCTGTATATCTCAGTTGGAGGAAAGTAGCAGAAAACCAGATAATAATAATTTATGTAATAAAAAAACCCCAACATTTAACTTATTCAAAACAAACATTTAATTACATGTTGCATAAGACCAAGACAGGCTGTTCAATAACACATTCTTTTATCTCTCTGCTACATTCTTCTTGCCAGGTAGACTTTTTGTATTTGTGTTTACCTGGCTCCATATAGCTGTAAGATGGCTGCTGTGGCTCATGACATCAAAATTTCATCCAGAGGCAAAAGACAGGGTGCAAAAATCTTTTCACTAAAATGAAAGTCCCCTAAAAGATGTTTTTTTGAGTCTCATGTGCCACAAGCAGGTGTATATTTAATCCTAGACCCACCACAGGCAAGGAAGAAAGGGCCGTGGTAATGGTAATTTAAGTTCAATCATGAGTCTTCCTCTGAAACTGGTAATGGGTTCTTCTGCTTCAAAATTGGGGTGTTTGTGGGGAAGATGACCCAGGTAGATATACATATTTTTAAAGTAATGACAATAACTGCCACATCACCACTGGAAGGAAAAAATAATACTTGTGGGGTTCCAGCAGAGCCAAAAGCAAGGCCAGTGTCCAGAGCTTCCATTCCATGTTGCAGCCGGGACTCGTTCAGCACCAGGCTAATTAAAGTCCATTAGTCCATGTGTGGAGTCCACATGGCCGTGAGCCATGTGGGCGAGGGGCTGGGGGAGGGCACATCCCCTGCAACAGGAGTCCCAGGAGCGAGGCCAGCAGGCAAGAGCCAGCCGCATGTGGGGGTGAGAGAGCACGCGACTTTGTTCAGAAGCTCAAATATTCAGGTTTCCAGTGCTTGCAGGGACCATGCCTATCCTGGCCGATAATTTGTCCCCAGGTGTGACTGACGGGCAAGCACCTCCCCGCCACACTCAGACCTTACCAGGCATGCGAATAAACTGCCTTTGTCCAGTTCTTTCCCCCATCGATCTGTGGGGAACAGACTTGGAGAATGTTAAATTAGCAAAGCTGTATAAATGGCAAGCCTAGAATATTTGGTCTTCCCTTGTTCCTTTCCTGTCAGAGAATAGCCAGGTCATTACCGTGGTATCACTGTGACTTGCTTTGATCAATAGAATGTGGTGAAAATGATACTGTGCTGGTTCTGAATCCAGGCTTTAAGAGGCCGGCTAGCTTCTGCTTTTATTTTGTTGGAAGCCAGTTACCATCTCTGAGGATATTAGTCTAGACTACTAGAGGGAGGGAGGCCAAATGGAGCACAACCAAGTGCCCAGCGAACAGCCAGCACCGATTGCCAGGTACGGGAGTGAAGCCTCCTAGGGCACCCAGCCCCAGCTGTGCTTCCACATGCCCAGGCAAAGGCGGCCACAGGAGGGACTCCAGCCAACAGCACGTGGGGAGAAGAACCGTGTAGCTGAGCCCAGCCAAGCACACAGTCACGAAGTAAAAAGGAAAGCATGGTTTTAAGCCACTAAATGTTGAGGTGGTTTAGTTACAAAGTAATAGACAACCAAAATAACTAAAGGATAGAATGACACCAATCTCCATTCTCATAACGAAAGCCCCTACCAAAAAAAAGACACAAAGATTATTTTTAAAAGCACAGACTTATAGATTCTTAAGTTTTATAGGCAAAATATCTATAATTGTGATGTCATTCTCTTTGCCTCTGTTTATTGCTATGAAGCCCAATTTTCTTTTTTCAGGATTAACAATGTATATCAAGGCTAGTGGATTAGAAAAATTGATTTTCTGTGGGGGGTTTGAATTACTCAAAGACAGAATAAGTCTAAATGTTGAAGCAAATTTTTCCTAAAACTGCATTTGTATCATAGTGACTATTAAAGTGTCCCTTCGAATTTGGAAATAAAGTTTTACTCTGAGACTAAAACAAACATAAAAACAAAAAAATCAAGCCACTTATAGTAATAAGAGGTGGGGAGAGCAGCCCATACCCTAAGAAATAATTTATTAGTGGTTTAATGGTAAGGATTTTGAATATGCCTGTGTCTGCTCAAACTGACCAGGGTGTAGCCTTGAGCAGACGTGTCTGAAATGTGATTGATGTAAAAGGGCATTGCAAGCTATTCAATCGTGTCCTACCTTGCTTCACTTGGCACAATGGTGCTTGTGGGCTCTCAAAGAGAAAAAAACTCTGCGGAGCATGAATTCTCAGCTTTTGTCCAATATTGTGCAGGAAAACTGTACTCTAGTTCAAGGGACCAAACTTCAAGTTTTGGCTCTGCCACTTCTTGTGTATAATCTTGGGCAAATTATGAACTGCTGTGTGCCTTGATTTCCTTACCTGTCAACTGGGGACAACAGGCTTCCCTCATATTTTTAAAGTGAATAATCACTTATTATTTGTAAAGTGTTTAGAATAATGTCTAGCCCATAGCATGTACTAGATAGTGTTTATTAAAAAATAAAAAAAATACTGAGTTTCACTTTAGACTGGCAGTGCGAATGCTCCCAAATTAAGCTTCCCAATGTAAACGTATATCTCAGTTTTTTGGTCTCATTTTTGATAAACAATTAGTCTTAGTATCAAATATCAAATCTAGTAACAGGGAGGAATGGGTCAAAAGTGAGAATTTTAAAAATAATTTTACTTCTCTCAACTTTCTCATTTTTTTTCTAATTTTTAAATCTTTGTTGACAGTATATATGTGAGCTCTATCAAAGAACATGAATTGGGACTAATATTTTTATCAAGCACATGTCAATTGAGTAAAGCTGATTGTAAGTGCCTGTTGAAAAGCATAAAAGGACATAAACGGATTCTCGAAATCTTGTCTCCTAGTAATGACAAGAGCACTGGAAGCAGAGCAGTCTCTCCTTGCACCAGGGCCGGCCTCATAGGCGTGACATTCATGTAGTGGCTTAGGAGAGCCCCAGGCTTGGTTTAAACGACTCTGCCATTGCCATCTTGAAACCCTGAATAACAGCTGAACCAGGGACCCCCATTTTCCTTTTGCACTGGGTTCTGGTAATTATACAGCTGGTCCTGCCTCGTGCTTCACCAACTATAATTTGAATGCTCTCTCACAGAAGTACAAATGTCTGGGCTGTGTAATTTTTCCTTCCTACTAGCAGCAAGGAATATATGTTTCAAAAAATGATAATTATCCTGTTTAAACCTTTGATTTACCATGCAAATCGATCTGAAATTTTCACTTTCCTACTCTGGACATGACTTAAGTGGCTGAGCACAGCGTCCCTCAAGCCCAGCGTGGCCCAAGCCGGACACAGCGCGCTCCTCCCACAGGCCTTAGGTGTCAGTGGGGCCATCTCCTTCCGACTCATTACGCTGAAATCCTCAGGCCTCTTGGCTCTTCCTTCTCCTTTGCCTCCCATGGCCAATCACTTGCTGGGAATTATTGATTTTCCTTCATCATGACTCTCACTTCAATCCCTTTCTGCCCATTCTCATGGCCACACGGCTCCGGAAGCTCTCATTACTTTGCTTCTAATTTACCTCGATGGCTCCCTTACTGGTTTCCTAATCCAGTCCTGCACACTCCACCCAGTTAATTTCACCTATTGCTCTAAGCTTTATTTTCCTAAACTACAGCGCTGGCGATGGGTCTGCTTGGCTCAAAACCCTTGAAGACTTTCCATTTCCTTCAGAATTACATCTGTATTCCTTAGTGTGTCATTTATATGTTTCTGTGAATTAATCACAACCTCTGGGTCCAACTTCATCTCTGAACCTCTTCATATAACATGTACTAAAGTTACATCGACTCTTTGCAGGTGACCAGATTTGCTACGTATACGTATAATTTTGTTAACTACTACTAATATTTAGGCACTGAATAGGTTTAGAAATAACTGAGAGAAGGAGTGAGAGCTGAAATGAAGGAAATGAAAATATAACCAGCGTCCAGATCACAATGGGTCTTGTAAACAAGATGAAAATGTGCCTTTTATTCTGAATACGTGAGAATCTATTGAAAAGCTTAAACAGAAGAGTGAGATGATCAGATTTTATTTAACCAGGTCATTGGTTACTTGGTAGAAAACAGATTGAGCCTGACAAGAGATACTGGGGATCTTAATTAGAAAAGTGTATAGAGTAATGGAGTAAAATGGACAAATTTGAGAAAATATTTAGAGGGTGGAATCAATAACATTTGAAGATTAATTGAATATGAAATTAGGATGACTCTGTATTCTGCATTTTAATAACTCAGTGTCTGATGCGTCCACTGACTAACACGGGCAATACGGGCTGAGTGGCAGGTGGTTGCAGAGGTGAGGGATGGGGCTTGGGTGTGAGGAAAGAGACGCTGATCACTTAGGGATACGATAAGTTATTTAAAGAGTGTGCCCTGGATGCCGTGGAAGGGACACTAATAGGAGAGAACCCCAAGACAAATGGCCCTCATTTAACAGTTCTGCATGCAGCCAATTTTAATTAGTCGAGTTTAGCAAATTTGGTTATGTGCAAGATTTTATAAGTAAAGGAAAAGTAGTATCTCCAAGAGAAATCAAGAATATACAGGTCAGCAAGGTAACTGTTCAAGAGAGAATTTAATAGCAAAATGATAGATTTTCCTCTGACTGTAGGTTGCATTTTTCTGTTTATCCTACTTATATTTGAGATTAAGCTTTATCTCTTTGGAGGATTTCAAAAAGGAAAAATAATCTACCAATTATGTTGTTTTCTTGTGTTGGAAGTTTTCTTTCTTGGCTGAGAAAAGGCTTGTGCTAAGTATTAAAATTGAGCAAACTTTATAACCTAGAGAAATGGTGACAATAAGGGAAAGTGAAAGGTCTTCACATTTAACAGAAAGATGTCAAAACCCTCTGAACGCAATTTCAGACTGAAATGATCGGCACACTTTGTTGATCAAAGATGGTTCTGCCTTTAAGTTTCTGCGTGGTATTTAGCTCTTAGATCACGGTAAAGATACCACACACCCTCCCACCCGGTAATACAGCAGGCATGGCAATAATGAAGACAGATTAGTGCTATTTACCTACTGACACTGACAAGAGTCGCTTGTCCTTGTTCCCCTATTTTATCACTAAAATCTTGCATTTCAGCATTATATTGCCTGAAAACAGCATGCTGCGACTTTGAATGCCAAAGAAAAGGTGTTCAAACGGCATTACTGGCTTTGATCACCTCCCAACTAAAAGCAACAGAATTCAAACTTAATGCTTTTCTCTGTCCTTAATTTATACTTTTATGGAAACATAATGAGCTTGAAAACAATATTTTTATGACAGGGAGAGGTATAGAAATAGGAAAAGAGAGATATAATTTCCTGTATTATAAATACATACTGATGATATTTTGGGTTATTACAGAGAGTTCAACATTTCAAAAAAAGTTACCTAAATTCTTGTGTTCACCCTAACATTATATATTCTCTCACAGATGCCCGATGAAAAGGAAATAAAGTTGAAAGATAAGTTAAAATTTTTCACAGAGTACATTGAGCAGGATATTGAGAAAATTCAGTTTGAACAGCACTTAAACATTTTCTTTTGGAGTCTGGCAATTTTTATTATTTATCTCCGATTACTCTTGGTGACCAAGAGAATTGGTAACATTTTTATTATTGTTTTCTCCCCCCAAGACAGTACTTTAGTTACCTCAAACACCAGACTTCGATGCAGAATATGAAGATCTTTGATAAAGTCCAAGTGGATTATAGCACAGCAGTTAATGACATTTGTTCAATTTTACCTCTGCTTCAAAAACCCAGCCTGGCCTACTGAATTCTATACTAGGTCGAGGGTTCTTCTTTTGGCAAAACAAAGTAAGCATTTGCCAGTGGGGTCAGGCTTACAGCAGCAGCTATAGCAAATCCCTTAACTATAATTCAGGTATGACTTAGTTGAAACTATTGTTCGAATATCATAGCCTGTAGCAGGGAATTGTGTTGACATTACTTAAGTTCTTTCTGACCACCAAGTGATACACTTTGACACTAGTAACTAATTGTTTTCTTCATCTTCAAGGACCACTGACACTTTATTTCCCCTTCACGTTTTAGCTTTAGCAAAGGTAACTACATGTTAAGAAATAAAGCAAAGGGAATACCACAGTGTTGAGCCTAATGGGTTGGGGAACCTGTTTGCTTCACTAGGGAGTTACAGCTTTTCTCGCTTCAGTGGATCACAGCATTGCCCCACCAAGGATGAACGACCCCTTTCCCCCCTCCAGTACCAGATTGTCAGGGAGGGGCAGGGAGAGTGAGCACAGACACCATAGAAGTCAGAATGATGCCTGGGGAGGCCCTTAATTATAGGGGCTTGTTAGTCTAACCTAGAAAAGGGATCATTGGCTAAGGTGGAGCCATCAGAAACTCGAGAAAGCTAGGGAAGTTGGTTGGTTATTTTGAAAAAGCCCCTGGTTTTCCCTGAGCTCAAGATTATATAAACCCAGCTTGACAAAGAAGCTCTGTCTCTGTCTCTCTCTCCCCTACCCAGTCCCTCGGGAACACATGGCCATTCGGGTCCCTGTGAGCCTAGCAGACAACCAGGGCCTGCAGCAGGCCACAAGGGCTCCAAGGGAGTGAGCTTTCATGTGAAAGAGAAACTCTGGACACTGGCCTTCGATTTGGCCTTGCTGTAGACACAGATGGACTTTTTCCTTGGCTGGGATGGTCTATTTTTACCCGAATAAATTTTGCCACACCACTATCTTCTGGGTATGGGTCCTTGGAGTGCTTTCCTTGTGATCTCATAAAAGAACATGATTTCCGCAGGCAACGTTTGGCAAGCCAGCTGAGAGAGGGAGGAGGCGTGTATGCGGATCATGGTGAGCACTGGGGTGCCATCTCCTGGGCTGGGAGTTCTACTCTTCATCTCGCTCTCTCTGACCTGCACGCATTCCCTTCACTCCCCCATTTTCTCTACATAGTCGTGTGGCCTTAGCAGCCATGTGGCCAACGGCCCCGTGAACTTCAAATGCAAGCTCCAGGGGGAACCTGGACACCACAGCACAGCAACAGACTGCAGCAGGGAACACAAACTAAGCCAGCTGGATGCCGGGCTGGACTAAGCATTACTATGGCCCAGGATCTCTGTATATTGGCCCTATTCCTGGTCCTGATTTTCCATGGTGAGGCAGGCAGAGATGAGATTTTGGGAACCCAGGAGGGGCACTCTTTTGATTTTGCATCCAACACCCAAATAAATTTTACCCCCAGACCTCATCCTCTGTTGTGGGTCCCTGAAAACGCTTTCTCTCGTGACACCACAAGGACCCCACTTCACTGGCAACATCAGTTTAAAGTTGCAGTTTTATCAGTTGCCTGTGTAACAGAGTAAAATGCTCCGTCTCTCTGACTCTGCCTTGTTGAAGTCCGGTTTGTTCCCATGGCCCCAGGCTAACAGCATCTGCTTTGTCTTGTATATAGACGCGCTAATCATTAGAGAAACTGTGCTTGCGGCTTGAGGAGGTAAGGGAAGTATGTACCCTTTATTAAAGATTTGCAGGAACCCTGTGACCTGACTCACAGCAACTCCCTCGGACCCCTGCTGGCGCCCAGATGTCTGTGGTAGTCAATCGCCTCTTGCTTCTCCCATTTCCTTTTCCCTTGGCATAAAAAAGCCTGAACTTTATTTTTTTTTAAATGGATTTGAGGTACCACTAGGGCCCCCATCTTCTCAGTTGGCACCTTCTCAATCCATAAACCTTTCCTTACTCCAAACTCTGACCTTTTGAGTTTCGGTATTTGGAAACATTGGACACACGGACTTTGGACTTACAACACCTGTTTTTAGCTTGTTTTCAATCTCTTCTTGGCAACCTTGAGGCAGAGATTGTGTTTTTCTCATGAACATAAATATAAAACAAAACGCAATAAATGAACAAACAAAACAACCTCAGGACATGCACATGGTGGCTCCCATAGGGGAAGGGAGGTGAGGGAAAGGTAAGGAGGATACAAGGGGTCAAATACATAGTGAAAGAAGGAGACCAGGTTGTGGGTGGTGAGCACACAAGGGATGCACAGGTGATGTGTTATGAAGCTGTGCACCTGAGAGTTGTAGAATGTCCTTAACCAAAGTTACCCCAATAAATTTAATTCAAAAAAAAATTAAGACTTTCTTTCAATAAATTGTTTGAGCGAGAGAGAGTCCACACATATCCTACCACAACTATGAGTATGCTACAGTAACACAAGTTAGGCATGAGAATGGGGAGCAGCCGATGGTGTCCGAATGCTTCTTAATTTGATCCGGTGCTGGAAGGATCATTAGTTCACCCGGAGATCACAAGTAGCATTCCTCACTAACGAGTGGCATGGGTTCCGCAGGGTGTGGAAAAATCGTTTTCCCTCTACCCTGCTGAGTTTCTCTGACCGGACTAATAGTCAAATTAACATCAGAGAGGTTAACAGGAGAGAATGCATTATGTTATATACATGCAGGTCCCATGAGACTGTGAGAACACAGGACACAAGGGGCAGCTGAGGCCTGTGCGCTGTTCTCGGCTAAGGAGAGGGAGGCCGGGGCCTGGGACTTACTTCAAAAGGAAAGCAGGCGATTCACAGGTGGACCACAGAGAGCAAATGGGTGGTGAACAAATTTTTGCGGGGCCACCCAGAGACAGTTTGCAACAGTGGAATGTAAGGAACACACTGTGCCCGGGCCTGGCTGTGTGCCACGCTGAATTTATGCGCTCTAAGGTGAGCGGGACAAGGTGCGCGGCTCCCTTTCCTTAAGCAGGTCTTTCTGTCTAAATCCCTTTAGGCAGGTGGAGGGTAGGTGGGCGTCAAATGTTCTTGCTTAGTCTTCTGTTTCTTAAAAACAGCCTGCTTATAATAATCAGTATGCGAACATGAATATTTTGGGATGACAAACTCTGCATTTCCTACGTTCTTTCCTCTGTAGGGTCCACGGACGACAAGGCAGTGTTTGAAATTTTAGGATTTAGAGACAGTATGTTAAATCCAGTATTTTATTTTCCCCTTCACCACAAGCTAATTATTAACTAAGCTAAGTCCTAGTTTCAGCATCTATAAAATGCAACATCAAATGTTACTCACTTGACAGAGTTACTTTGTGGGTAAACTGAGCTTTACCTCTAAAGCACTTAGCACATTGCACAACACATAATTGTTTATATTTGAGTAATTATTTGTGCAACAATCATTTGAGTGTCACCAGAATTTTTCCTTTAATCAGACAACTCTATTAAAGAGATAATATAATAAAAAACATAAAAGGTCAGTATACTCACAAAGTTATAAGCCATGTATTTGCTTTAGACAGAAAATATATATATGCTAACAGACAGAAAATAATGTCTTTTAAATCGACTAGTTTCAATCACACGTGCAGGACAAAGAAAGCACTATGTGAGTTATTCTGCCTTGGGCATAACCCATAATGGGCACACCCATGTTCTGCAAACACATACATTTTCCCCTTCTGAAAGTGGACCAAAAAAGCTACAAAAACTACTGGCTGTAATTTTTTTTTTTTAAAGAAAATATTGGCAGCAGATGAACTGTGTTTCTAGGAGGGACCTGGACGTGAAGCTTATGCAGTTTGTCGTATCCCCGTGATTTGAAAGGTCACAGAGTGGATGAGCGACCACTACAAGCTGGGTAGGCTTGAGATGGGTTGAAGTGGAAATTTTGCTTCTGTAAAGCAGACAATAGGAAACCAGGAACGTGGTTCTTTAGAATTAGAAAAATAAATAAGGGTTGTCATGGACCATGTATTTCGACCCCTTTACAGTTTCAGAGATGTCTGTAAACAATTTCTTTTTGAACTGAGTCACTTAAATATGATCTCTCTTTTTTTCAACTAAACCATGCAGGATACATTTTTACAAGAATTACACTAGATACAACTTCATATTTAAGAAAAACATCTCTCAGACTGCAAAAACTTTGGGGATAGAAATGTATGATCAGAAAATCATGCCAGTAGTAAGAACAGTAATAAAATATCTAAAGAGAGAGGTCAGGGCATAATTTACAAAGTGTGAGGAAAGATCTTTACATATGGGAAAATAATTTTACAATTTAACATGATGATATTAATAATGGATGTATGAAAACACTTTCTCAAAGGTGTTCAGCTATTCAGCTTTCTTTGAAAGTTACATCTAATTAATCATTGCTCCAGGGTAATGTATATTTCCTTTCCCAGTTATGAGAATCCGCTGTGATGGAGACAGATTGGGTGAGCAAATAGTGTAAATGTATTTTTCCCCTATCCACTCTTATCCTTTGTTTCTCTGATCCTTTTTGTGAATTATTTAATGTTTAGTGTGTCAATGTTATAAGATTTGTGAGATATTGTTCTTTTGTTTAGTTGTTTTCTAGTTTGCTGAATTCAGGGGAGATGTGGTAGCTTTAAATAAATTGTAAATAAGACTAAGGAGTAGAAATGCATATTTTCCTAAATTGTTCTCTTCTATCTTTCTTTAGGAAAATTGAAATCATAAAGAAATACTGATTATATTTCCCAGCAGGGTTGGTTGATTCAATCCCCTAATCCCTTCCTTGCATAAAACGTACCTTACTTTCAGGATTCTGAATGTTAATAATAGAAGCAAAGCACTGCAGCAAATTAGTGAGACAGACACATTTTGAAACAGTATATTAAGAAAGTCCTTTGAAGACACTAAAGCAATATATGTTCCCTTTCTAAATAGTTTCTTTAACAAGACTATTTGCAACCAAACAATCTTACCACAAGTAATGAGAAGCCGGATATGGGATCTTACACCTCCAGGTCAGCAGTTCAAATCTGGCCTAGATCAGAAATGACTAAAAATCATTACCAGTGGATGGTTTCATAATGTTCTCAATAAATGAGTAGGTGGACTTGGTTGCACTCTGTCTGTTAGTAGACAGGTGCCCAGGTGACAAATCATGTCACACCATGCATGACACAACACCCTTGATCACATTGGCAATAAATGACACTTTTGTTGGTTATTTCATTAAATTGGCTCAGTATTTACTGAAGTGAAAACCATATAGCCATGATGCATTCATAAACCATATCCATTAATATATAATCTGATTTTGCTTAAACTAACAGTATAAATATTTTATATTTGAGTAAATACACTTAAAACTCTGATACTAAGTGACTGAAATGCCTTACTTCACATGGCATATTCAAGAAAGAGCTTGAACTTTTCAGACATACATTATTTGAACACTGAGGTTTTCAGATGAATGAATAGATTTATTCCAGTGCATGACATAATCTTATAAGTTTAAAAACTGCCCTTTTGTTCATTTTCTCAACTAGAACAAGAGAGGAAATTAAATTGTTTTAAAATCTTTTACTTATCTCTCAATGACATTCCAAAGAAAACATAGGGTTGAGAACTGCATTGTGCTCTCTTGTAGGTAAAATGATTTCCAGTGGGAGGAAAATCAGGGCAAGTGATTCTTGGAAGTGACAGAATTTAGGACATACTGTCTCACAACAAGGTACTTAGAGAATTAAATATTTCAACCTTGCCCTGAACCAGGTTTGAAAACTTCATGTGAGCAGTGCCCTCCTCATATGTGGAAGAAAAAAGTGTCCTTACCTCAGGGGACACAGAGGAATGTGAAGGGCAGGCCTTTCAAAGCCCCCCCGCCCCCGTTTACTACACTCCCCTTATACCTTTGTCCTATCACATCTTCCAACAACTTTTAAAAAAAATACGTTTTTATCGATTTCAGAGAGGGAGAGAGAGTCATTGATCAGCTGCCTCCTGCCCGCCCCCTCCTGGGGATGGAGCCCGCAACCCGGGCATGTGCCCTGACCGGGAATCGAACCAGCCGTCTCCTGGGGTGTGGGTCAACACTAAACCCCTTACCCACGCCTGCCGGGTGTTCCCACAGCTTTTCATTTTTCCTCACAGCCAGTGTGAAAACACTCAGGTGTAGCCATTTGCTTGGGCCCCCTTTCCGTATAAACGCTCCCGTGTCACATAACACTTACATGAACTAAATCTGTACGCATCTGTTGTTGGTTACAGGGGTCCCAGCAAGAACTTCGAGAAGGGCAGACGGAAGAGAGAGCTTTCCTTCTCTGTAGAAGGCACGCTACTAAACATGGGAAGGAAAGACTGTGATAAGTTGAGACGGTTTTGCCCCACTCTGCTGCTACTGTCCCAGGAGGAGAGTTTAGGGCAGTGAGGAGGGAGCCCGGATGCACCCACAAAACACTTCCACAGTGGTGTTTCTCCAAAGGAGACTTGTGATCACATCACATGCAGTTCTCAGGCAGGCCTTTCCTCTTGGCCTTTGAGATCATTATATTTTGCATTTATATCCCGCCTGACAGTTCACAGAGTGCTTTCATAGACATGATCTTATGGAACTGAAACCCTCACAAAGCTCAAGGACCTAACCGGGTAAGTCATTTGCCTCAAATTACACAGCCCACTGAATTATATGTCATTCAGTTCTCTTATCTCTCTTACCAGTTTCTGAGCTGTGGTCTTCCAATCTGAAGCTGTGAGAAGAGGGGCTAAATCACTATTGTAAGGTTATAAGACTCCAGATACATAGAAAATACAACCTGTTGGTCAAATACATAAAATATCCTTCCCACACGTATAAAAATTGTCAGAAGTATATAGATGCTATTGTCTGATGGAACAGAACTTTATTTCAACATTAATAAATGTAATGCTGTTCAATGTGTAGATCTTTAACAATTAACTTTAAACATATAGATATGTAAGAGCTCATTTTCTGTTTCCTAATTTAAGAGTATCCTTATGTATTGAATGGCTGGGCTCCCCACCACTGGAAAGTGACGCCTCCGCCAGCAGCTACATATTGCCTGCAATCTGCAATGTCACAGACATTCCCAAACTGAGAGCGTCTCTCCGGAAACAGTGCTGTCTCTGGAGATCCCAGCTCTTGCAAACCAGGTGGTAGGAAGGAGTGAGCGCCTCCTAAACTTCCGAGGAAAGTTTTCTGTGGCAGAGAGGGTGACAGGAGAGACCCTCTGGTCCCTGAGAGAGGTAGAACTGTCATACTCGAGGAACAGGAGCAAGCGATAGCCACGGTACTCCTGGTTTTTGAATGGACATTTGGGTTCCTGTACCTAGAGGAGTGGATTCATAGACTTCTACAAAGGCAAAATACAAATGGCACTTCAAGAGATGTAGAATTAGAGCTAGGGTGATGGTGAAATTAAAATGTTAAAGTAATAATTTCCAAGTTAAGAAAGAAGGAATCCTTCTTTCTTCAAAGGTATGAAAGTGGTGTTACAGAAGCTCAAGCATAGAATATATGTTCATAACTATTGAACCACATAGAAAAGGAATCTGAACTAGGGAAATAGGTGGGAGGCGATTTGCAAAATAAGAAACTTGGTTAGAAAAGCAGAAAAAGATAAAATTATTTATATGCTTGTGTTGCAAAATGAGCTATTTGTATTCAGAGCACAGACCTGAAATGAACATGATTAAGGTTAAGATGTCTAGGAGTGAGGATTGGAAATTCAACTGGGAAAACACCAGGGGAATATAAAATATGAGTGTGGGGGTAGAAATCTGTTATTCTAAACAGTAATATTCCATTAAGAAAATAAATAACCATTAAATTTTGATGTGATGTATAGTCTAGTTATCAGGAGGCTTGAAAGCAGCAGTTAATAAAGAAATATGTTTAATTTTTAAAAATGTGAAATCACTGTGAAATTTTTACATAAAAATGTGCCTTTAATTTTAACTAGAAATGTCACTGTTTTACAGGAGATGAATGGCAACCGCAATGTTAAACTTAACTCTAACATTTGTTACTTTGTCAGCTTTCACATTGTATACCCAAGAGGATGGCAAAGCTCCAAGGGTCAAAAGGGGGTGACAGGAAGAATAAAAAAAATGACACACAGACTGTGTGGCCCTGGGGGTTAGTCTGCACGCAAGAACAGCAGTAATTATTTACAACATTGATCTGCTGGATTTCTTCAAAAAGTTAGAAGAAACTCAGGTATAACAGTAATGAGGGGAGTTTGTCATTATCTTTGCACAGCCACACACACATGCGCACGCACAGAACTCTGCCGGCCTTGCAAACACTGCAGGAGTCAATGGCATATACTTGTCCTAACTGCTGGTGCTGTTTTGCTGCTCAGGTGATTTTTTTCTGTTTGTAATCTGTGAGATAAGAGAGTTTGACTGTTTTAGACTGACTCATGCACCTCGCAAATTCATGTGTTGAGACCCTAACTACCAACGTGACTATATTTGGAGACAGGACATTTAAGGAGATCATTAAGGCTAGATGAAGTTGTAAGGATGGGCCCTAATCTAATGCGACTGGTATCCTTATAAGAAGAGGAAGAGGACCCTGGCTGGCGTGGCTCAGTGGTTAGAACGTCAGCCTGCGCACCAAAGGGTTGCAGGTTCAATTCCTGGTTCTGGGTGCGTGCTGGATGCAGCTAATAAATGTGTTTCTCAGATACCAGGAACTTGTGCACACAGAGAAAAAGCCACACGAGGACTCAGTGAGAAGAAGGCAGTTGTCTGCACGCCAGGAGAGAGGCCTCAGGGGAAACCCAGCTTGTCAACACTTGATCTTGGACTTCTAGCCTTGAGAACTAGGAGAAAAAATTTGTTGTTTAAGCTACTCAGTCTATGGTATGGTATTTTGTTATGGCAGCCTTAGCAATCTAATACAACTTTAATACACACACACACACACACACACACATAAATATGATTTAATTTGCATTTATCATCAGACAAATAGATAACATATTTTGTGTGTCATAGAGACTTTAATAAATATCACATACCAGTTATGTTGAAATGAGTATATAACATTTGGGAATAGGTCAATTTATCCAGGTTTTGAAATCTCCCTTCTATCTCATAAGTGCTAATGGTGTATGTGTTTATGAAATTGATGGGTATTTTAGTATTAGGTTATTCCAGCTCTAGTAAGTAAGTATTGTTTTCATCATAGACTATTCTGAAGAAAATGATGTAATAGCAATGCATAAATAAGCTGCTTTCACTTCTAAACATCTGAATTTTTAAAGGTTCACTCGTTCATCTGGTAGCTTTGAGCATTTCCCGCTTGCCCTGAACTGTATTAGGTGAGGAGGCAAAGCTGGAAGGGAGATATGGGTCTGAAATTGATGGAGCTCAGCGAGGAGCATGGGAAGCTGATAAAAGACAAAACATACATGCAAGGAATGACTTGATGGCAATTGTGAAGAGATGCCTAAGGACTGTAAACAGAATCTCCTCCTGACTAGAGGGTGGGAAGGGAACCAAAAAGACCTTCGAAGTTTAAATTTGAAACACAAAAGCAATTTTTAGACAGATGTTGTGTTGAGATGTGAGACTTCCAGAAAGAAGTAATAGCATTTTCTAGCTTGTCAAGAGGAGGTTCCTGGTGCTTTGGGGGACCTGCCAGAGGCCACTGTGGTTGGAGTAGAAATGTTAGGAGGGGCCACAGTAAGGATATGGACTTTATCCTAGAGCAAAAGGAAGTCACTGGGCAGTGTTAAGCAAGAATACATGACCAGGCTTGCATTTGAAAACGTTATTCTGACCATAGACAGGAATAAGAAGGGAGTTTGATCAGACGTAGGAAGATCAATGAGCAGTTATTAGAAAAATTCACATGGGAGATGCTGGATGTTTGAATTGGAATGTTGGAATGAATTTGGTGAGGAGTGGATAAGCTCTCTCGCCTGGGAACTGACAGGACCTAATGGGAAGAATCACACACACAAACACACACACACACACACACACACACACACACACACACAATTCCTGAGAACACAATTTTAGGCTGAAGGAGGTAGATAAAGGAAATATATGGAGAAGTAGAAAAAAATGTAACAATAATAGCTAATATTTATTGGTCTCTTAGTATATCAGACATGGAGCTAAGAATTTTATGTGATTTAATCATCACAGCAACCTACACAGCAAATGTTTTGATAGAGATCCTGGGAAAATGTGCTTTCTGGGTGTTCTGAGATCCCTTTTCATCAACAGTTCTGTAAGACTTTCTTCCTTTGTCTCTAGACTGTCCCATAAGTTAGATAAATTATTTAGCTTTGTATTAAAAACAGGCCATTCAACTTGACTATAAAACATCAGATGACTTAGACCACTATTTTTGGAATAGGTTAGTTTTTGAATATACAATTTAAAAGGATTGCCTATGGGTGCTCTCAAAATAGATATCTATAGATCTCTATCTCTTTATCTATATCATCTATATCTATCTATATCTATATCTATATCTATATCTATATCTATATCTATATCTATATATCTATATCTATATCTATATCTATATCTATATCTATATCTATATCTATATCTATATCTATATCTATATCTATATCTATCTATCTATATCTATATCTATATCATCTATATCTATATCATCTATATCTATATCTATATCTATATCTATATCTATCATCTATATCTATATCATCTATCTATATATCATCTATATCTATATATCTATATCTATATCTATAATATCTATATCTATATCTATATCTATCATCTATATCTATATGTCTATATCTATATATCTATATCTCTCTATCTCTATCTCTATCATCTCTATCTCTATCTCTACCTTTATCTCTATCTCTATCATCTCTCTCTCTCTCTCTCTCTCTCTCTATCTCTATCTCTATCTCTATCTCTATCTCTATCTCTATCTCTATCTCTATCTATCTCTATCATCTCTATCTCTATCTCTATCTCTATCTCTATCTCTATCTCTATCTCTATCTCTATCTCTATCTATCATCTCTATCTCTAATCTCTATCATCTCTATCTCTATCATCTCTATCTCTATCTCTATCTCTATCTCTATCTCTATCTCTATCTCTATCTCTATCTCTATCTCTATCTCTCTCTATCTCTATCTCTATCTCTATCTCTATCTCTATCTCTATCTCTATCTCTATCTCTATCTCTATCTCTATCTATCTCTATCTCTATCATCTCTATCTCTATATCTATCTCTATCATCTCTATCTCTATCTCTATCTATCTCTATCTCTATCATCTCTATCTCTATCTCTATCTCTATCTCTATCTCTATCTCTATCTCTATCTCTATCTCTATCTCTATCTCTATCTCTATCATCTCTATCATCTCTATCTCTATCTCTATCATCTATGATGTATAGATATCTAAATCTATATCTATGTCTATGTCTCTTTCTATATCTATACTATATATCTATCTACCAATTTACATACACACACACACACACACACACATTTATTTATTTATTTATTTATTTATTTATTTATTTATTTATTTACTTTCCCCAGGGATGAGCCCAGGTATAGGGGATGAACATGAACCCAGGCCAACCTATGTGGTTGTACTTGCTGAGACCTGTCTGTGGAATTGCTTACCACAGTCAGGGCAGGGCTTTCTGCAGGGACCTGCAGGTTGTCAGAATAACACCCCTAGGAGGTCTGTAGTCAGCTTGGAGAGGTGAGAAGTTGTTACTGTATTTTCTTTGGAGCTATAGATCCTACTGTTTTCTAGGTACTGTGCCAAAGGATAATAAAATGTGCCACGAGATGGTGGCATAAAACCTCACAGAGATATTTATATTGCAGAATTATATTAAGAGCTGCCCCCCCAAAGAAAAATTGACCTAATGTCCACCACTAGGGAGCTAGTTGTATAAATTTTGATGTGTCAGTATAAAGGACCATTTAGCAGCCATTACAAATAAGGGACAGTGTGTTAGTAGATTTATTGGGATGTGTCTGGAAGGAAATTCACCAAAATGTTCACAATAGGTATATCTGAATGGATTTTTACATTTTGTTTGTTTTGTTTATTATTAGTGAACAGAAACAGCAACAATCACAGAATTATGCAATGTTCATTTTTTATTGATGATTATCAGCATAATTTTAGTATATGTAATCAGGACAGTATAGTACAGAAATATTTATTTTCAGGTTAATAAATATTTAATTGCTTTTATTGAGAAATTAGAATAATAAACAGCTGTCTATATTGAGTTAATTTGTTCAGTCTTAGATGCAGAATTATTAGGTATCCAAAACAAATAATCCTACCGTAATTCAAATTTTGAGAAAATATATGTTTAAATACCAGGTCAGAGGCCAGTCACTTCATCTTTATTGTCTTAATCTACAAAACAACACCCCTCCCAAAAAAGTGATAATAGATTATCAAAAAGGATTTGTAAGATTTAAATAAGACGAAGCATAGAAAATATTTAGCACAGTATCTGTTACCTGCTAAGCATGTAATAACTTACTATTGATGTTCAGTTACCTGAGATACATTGATAAGCTCTTAACTGCTGTGTAATGAGGAAGTCCGGTGGTCTTTCTAATTTTAGTGCTCATTTATTCCTTTGGTGTTTGGTTAGCTTTATTACTGTGAAATGCCTCATTGTTGAGTCCAGAAAATAGAATTCAAGTTGTTCTGTAACATTTAGCTGAAGTATACAAGTGTTTTTAAGCATTGCTTTTCATCTTTTAGTGCTAGCCCTATACTTAATTACTTTGTAATGTTATTTCTCTAGGGTTATTATCAGCAAGGCTGTGATTAGAGGCATGTGAAGCAGATCTTTCACTTTGAAACAGATATCCATCCTTATGTATTAAAGATCTTAAAATAAAGGCCTGAAAAATATCATATTTTAGAGTCCATGTCCTCTTAAAAGATTATTCTAAATGGGTAAATTATATAGATGTGGGGGAACAAATTATGGAGCAAGGGTTTTGGCAAAGAGTAAGTATAAGAATGTATATATTAATTATTATCATAATTTATTGTTTAATTATTATCATAATTCATATAAAATAGTTGTCTTCACACATAGTTTCTTATGGATTAACCTAAAATTTTATGAAGAGGCTCAAAAGCTAATGAAAGTTGGGAAAACATAATCTGAGTATGAATGTGATCAGAAGAATATCTGAATATTGTGAGACAGAAGAGCATCACTCAAGTTAAGTGGCTTGACAGCACTTTTTGTCATTGTTGCTATTGTCAGATCATAAATACATTGAAAGAAAAGTAGATACATCATAAGTATAAAACCTCATGAATTTTCACATATTGAATATATTTTTGGAACCTGTTCCCAGAAGCTGCCCCTCCTCCTACTTCTTATTAATTTTATGATTAAGGATGAAAATTTTATAAGCAAATACATGTTTAAATACCAGGCCAGTCACTTTATCTTTGTGAACTTTATTCTCTTAATCTATCAAAAGAAAAAAGATGATTATAGATTCTATCTTTTCTGAGGACTTCTAACAACACAGGTTGGTTTAATCTGTCTTGTTTTTCTGTAAATGAAATCATATGTTGTATAATTTTGCGTGCCCATCTTCTTTTGTTCAACATATTTGTGAAATAAACTAATATTTTGTGTACGGTGGTAGTTAATCATCATTGCTGCACAGTACCCCACTGTGTAAATATACTGCAATGTATTTATTATTTCTTCTCTTGGGCAGTTTCCAGGTTTTGGTTATTATAATAGTGTTGCTCTGAACACTTTAGAACATGCTTTTAGTGAGTCCATGTTTGTGTTTCTGATGGGCATATTCCTGGGAGAGGAATCACTCACTCTCCTGGGGTATGCATAGCTCCCCCCTTAGTAGATACTGGCAAATAGTATTTCAAAGTGGTTGAAGCAATTTGTAACTCCCTCCCCCAACAGGAGAATCTCAGTTGCTTTAAGGCCTTAGCAAGAGTTGGTTTTGTCTGACTTTTTCATTTTGTTGTTTCCATGGGTAAACATGTGATCAGAAGAATATCTGAATATTCTGATAACATTTTTGTTGTTATCAGAAATCCCATGTTATCTAATGGAGTTGAGCACTTTTGTATATGTTTATTGGCCATTTTGACCGTCATATATTAGTCATGAATTATATTACTTATAATGAATATAGAATAACAAATCACAGTGTACCTTAAGTCATGTAGACATTTTGTCTTTCTTATTTTATCTTTCATCCCTTTAAGACCTGTTTCTTCAATATTCTTATTTTCAGAAGCTACTACTTTCCACCCACAGTTATTCAAATCTCAAATCTTTGATCTCTCTATTTTATCCAGCTAGTTTGTATGGATTATCTTTCTATAACTTAAACATATTGCAGTAAACTGTAAACTGCTTAATAAGGAAATAAAAATAAGAGAAATAAAAAGTGACAGTCCTATTTAAAATAGAAGTTAAGATAGTGCAGTGAAGGCCTGGGGAGAGGGTAGAAGCAGGATGGAGGGAGGGTCAATGGTGGGAAAAGAAGGGGACATCTGTAATACTTTCAATAATGAAGATAAATTTAAAAAGTAAAATAGAATTTAAGATTTTCATGAAGTGTTTATTAAAGAGCTGTCTTGGGGAGAAATACCACAGAGGTAAAGGGCCACTTTATTGCAACATATCAATGATACATGCTGTCAATACAACTTATCACTGTAGATGTTAACTTTGACCACTTGGCTGAGAGATTTCTCGTCAGGATTCTCCACTGTAAAGCTATTCTTCTTTCCCTCCCTTTTTATGCTCTTTAAAAGGAAGTCACTGTGTGCAGCCACACTGCGGGAGTGGGGAGTTACATGCCACCTCCTAGAGTGTGGAGGAGCTACATCAATATTTTGGGATTCTCCTGCAAAGGAGATTTGTCTACTCTTCCTCAGTTTCTTATATAACTATTTAATCATCTATTTGTATCAATATGGAGACATGAATATTTTATACTTTGGGTTATAATCTAATACTACTTATATGTTGCTGCAATTATTTCTACTTTGGCTTTTGGGAGCTCTTTTCTTCGGTTCGTCTTTTCCTTCGCATACTACCATTGTGTGTGTGTGTGTTTTGAGCACATTTTACTTTCTGGCCTTATAAAAATGTTCCAGGCTCACCTTGTATATTTCCAGTCTCTGTCCTAGAATTAGCATTTACTTTTAAATTAGAGAATGACATTAGAAACAAAGATCTGGGTATCAACCTCCTTTTTAGGTGAAAATATTATTTATACTTTAAGAAACTACAAAAACATTTGAGCTAAGTTTGGAAAAGTTGGTATAAGTATATATTTTTAAATGACCTAAAATGTTCTTTCCACCTTTATTAGCATGCATTTCAGAATATTTTAGAATAAAATGGATTAAATACACATAACAATGTTTCCAAAGTTACTTCTTAGATTTATCAGAATTAATGATAAGTATTTAACTTGGGCTAGAAATTTTTCCATTGATATGATTAACTGATAGAATTTCTAATTAAAAAGTAAATTAAGCTGGAATTAACAAGTGCTGTGAAGAGCATGTATATTCTGCTTGATAACACTTTTTAAAAAATCTTAATGGAACTGAAGGAAAAACTGGCTATGATTGTTACTTTGAGTGTTAAACACTCATTTTTTAAACTCAAAGCTTGGTGACTT
Organism: Miniopterus natalensis; assembly: GCF_054644295.1. Lineage (NCBI taxonomy): Eukaryota > Metazoa > Chordata > Mammalia > Chiroptera > Miniopteridae > Miniopterus > Miniopterus natalensis. The sequence goes on along the minus strand of NC_142086.1, from coordinate 14,585,369 downwards.
GAGAGACAACTGTATTTATATATCATTAAAAGAATATATGGAGGTAAATTAATAGGAAAATCATCTTACTGAATAGACACTGATTTAGAGTTTCATCGTCAGAGATGTCTGGAATTAAACCTGTAACTTGTTGATCATTATGAAAAAGTTTATATTTATCTACAACTTCTCAGATATGCATATTAAGGTCCAAGTAATGATAAATTAACATTTTAAGTATGCCTTTATAAAATATTTTAAAGTTGCAGATGCTTGGATGTCAACTGAAGGTGATTTTGAGTAGAAAAGTAGATTTTTTAAGAAGACATAAAGAATGCTATGTGAAGCTCATTTACTAGAACATATGATATAAAAAAATCACTAGAGTTCACACCACTACTCCTTACAGCACTTTCTCAATGGTCATTAGGTAAGATCAACAGGTTACAACCTTTTCTAGCACATACATCTCACCCTTATTTCAAGTGAATGCTGTATATACCTTGGTAAGGAGAAGTGGATTCAGATTTTTTTCTCCAAAAATCTCTACCCCTTAAAGGGGTAGAGAATTCTGAAGTTTAAGCTCCATTGACTCCAGGACAAACTGCCTTTCTAAGGCAAGGAATCAACAGGATCATTTTGCTACCAGCCCTACCTGTTGGACTGCACCTGGACTCTCTTAAGGATGCAAATCAGAACTAATTTGTGTATTACACATGGGATTTGGATCACTCTCCTACTTTCCCTTTCCTTCCTTCCCATTCTTTCTTCCTTCCACAAATAATTATGTTTCAGGCACTGTGACCAGGACTGAGGATCCATGGTATACAAAAGCAGACCCTGTCCTTAAGGTTGGAGAGTTTACAATCAAGTCCATGAGTGCATCCCCTTCACTAGACATTGGAACTTCACGAAACTTTCTTATATCTCATCCATTTTTGCTTTCACCCCACTAGAAGGCCTGGAACATACTAATATTCTTTTTTCTTAGCAGCTTTAATAAGGTATAATTGATATACAAAACTGCACATATTTAATGTATATAATTTAATGAGTATCATCATCTGCATACACCCATTAAACCATCACCACAATTAAGTAATAAACATATATTACTATTAAGGTATAAAAGGCTTGACGTTATGGCTGCAGACAAGAGACTGGCTGAGCCGCCGTGAGGAGAAAGCCTTCTGGAAGGGCAGGCAGAAAGTGAGTGTGGAGCACCTAAACGTGCAGTATTGCTCCGCCTGCCCTTGGGGGTCAGCCAGTTACTCTCAGAGAGCAATTATAGGCAAAACGCAGAACTGCTCTTGTGTCTCTCTTTAGAGTTTACAAAGTGTAGTCATATAAATCATCTCATTATTATAGTCTATGTTTTAGAGATATTCATGTTTTTCTTTTACAATTTCATTTGATCTTTATATCAGCGCTGGGAGGCAAGAGGCCAGAGATTGTTATCTCCACTTAACAAAGAAGGAAATTAGTCAAGTGAGTCAAATATTAGTGACTTATTTAAGGAGCTATGTGTTGGCAACAAAAGCAGAACATGAACAAATTTTTAGATTTCTGGGCTTGTAATCACTTTTACAGAAAGCATTTTTTGGCAAAGCAGAGAGGTGCAGTGCCTGACCTCAGATCTATGACCACATAAAAAGTTCTCTGTGAAATGTTTCCTCCTGGCAGCTGAGCGTGAGCTAAGCTCCAAGAGAAAGTGTAGAAGGACAAACAGGGCCCTCTCTTCCCCTCTGTGAATATGCTTCACGGGCTCCTAAATGCCACCTGAGATGATTTTTGTTCACGAGACAAATTCTGAAAAGAGGTCCTAAATACAAATTTTGTTTTAAAAGCACTAGAGCAAACATATTATTGTACAACTCTGACTGCTCAGATTAAATCAATACATCCATTGATTTTCAAGGGAGAAAGAGACATCCACTTGGAAAAACTGAGGCTGCTCGGAAAACTACAAGAAAAGGCAAAAAGAAAAGAACAATGGTTAATATTGAATCCAGAAGTTAGAACTTAGGGGAGGGCAGGGAGAGGGAGGAGAGGAACATAACTGGAAATTCCCTCAGGAAATCAAATCCCCGTTCCCTCAACTCACATTGGATCTTTGCCCTTGCTATATTTTACCTCCCTAGAGGACTCCAGTGACCTAATGCCCTGTGACTTTCCAACCAACAAGCAGTGGGAAACCATTTCCTTTCCTATTGAGAAGGAGGCAATAATAACCATGCTACTGTGCTGCAGTTGCACTCCATTTCTGCACATATGAAGACGGTGGGAGAAGGGGCCACGCTGTCACATTATGCCTCACTTCTGAATACAAAAATCCTCAGGCCAAGTTTGCTTTACTCTCTTTAAATTAAATAAGAGCATCCATCCCAATGATACGTGGGTCTATTGAACTCAAATTCCAAATTCTTTTGCCCATTCTTTAAGAAGCTGCTTCTTATTTTTCATAGAGAAAACATGCCTTAGAGCCAATGTTATATAGCATTTCAGGAACACTTAGCAACTAGGAAGGGCAGTAAGTCTCAGAAACAAACTGTTACTGCAAAGACCTTGATGTTCATTCTTAGGAGAAGAGAATTCAAGACTACAACAGACAATAGGTTAAAAGAAAGCTGCTCTCATAAAGAGCCTGAGGATATAGAACTTTCTGAATCAAGTCTATGCAATTTGTAGCCTTTTACTCTAGAGGCAAAGAATTTAACAAGCTTTAGTGGTTCCTGAGGGCATTATAACCCAATACAATAATGTTAGTATAATCTTCCCTGAATCATCAAGAAAAAATAAATTATATGATATAACATTTTAAGGAGGCAAGAATATGCATAATGTAACATTTAAGAATCACCAAAGTTTAATGTTCGATGTCACTAATCATCAGAGAAATGCAAATTAATACCACAGTGAGCTATCACTTCATTCCTTCCAGAATGGCTATCATTAATAAATTAACAAACAACAAGTACTGGTGAGGATGTGGAGAAATGGGAGCCCTAAGACGCTGTTGGTTGGAATGAAGATTGGTGCAGTTACTGTTAAAAATAGTATGGAGTTTCCTCAAAAAATTAAAAATGGAACTTCCTTTTGAGTCAGTAATCCCACTTCTGGAAATATATCTTAAGAATCTCAAACACCAGTTCAAAAGAATATATGCACCCCTATGTCCATTGCAGTGTTATGTACAATAGCCAAGATCTGGAAGCAGCCCAAGTGCCCATCAGTAGATGAGTGGATAAAAAAAGCTGTGGGACATTTATACAATGAAATACTACACTGCAGTAAAAAAGAAGGAACTTATACCTTTTGCAATAGTATGGATGGACCTGGAGATTTATTGTGCTAAGTGAAATAAGCCAGTCAGAGAAAGACAAATGTCACAAGATCTCACCTCTATGTGGAATCTAATAAGCAAAATAAACTGATGAACAAAATAGGTCCAGAGGCATGGATGCATGGAACAGATTAACAAATCTCAGAGAGTTGAGGGAACTGGATGAAATAAGGTAAAAGGATTAGCAAAAGAACATATATGTATAACTCCATAGACAGACAACAGTGTGGTGATAGCCAGAGGGAAAGTGGGGCAGGGGCTGGGTGGAGTGGGGCAAAGGGAGAGAAGATGAGGACATCTGTAATAGTGTCAACAATAAAAATAAAGAAAGTAAATGTTTGGTATTAAAAAAATAAAAATAAAAATTACCCAAGTGTTCAGTCAAATCAATCAACACATGTAGTGGTTAAAGACACTGTAGACTAAGAGAAACAAAATGGAATTTTTATTTTGCCTCCATGTGCTGTTATTCTAGGGAGGGAGACATCTATACATGAACAAATTTAGAAGGCTAAAATATGTGTCATAACATTCTAGCAATCTCATAACAATACAGAAAATAAGATGATGAATTCTGAATAGTGACATTGGTGACTGACTTGTAAGGAAGTGAGATTTAGTCTGAATCATGAATCTTATTTGATCATTTCAGATAAAAGAGAAAACTTGAACCAAGAGCATAGTGGGCAAACATGAGGAATAGCAAATGGACAGCCCCATGGGAAAGTGGACGTAGAAGGAGGAGGTTGACATATGGGTTAGGGTCATATAATAAGGAGCTTTAAATTCTAGGTTAAGTAATAGGTTACTTATTCCAAGCAATAGATCATGAATGCTTTACAACAGGGGAATGGCATTGACTCTGGCAGTAGAGCATAGTATTGATTGGAACGGCAGATCAGTTAGGTGACTACTGCAGTATGTAGACAAGAAGTTAAGAGGGTCAACAAGAGGTTAACAGTGGAAACAGAGGGAGGTCTATACAAGAGTCATTTTGGTTAGAAATGAAAATTCATTTAAAGGAAGAGAAATAGTATGATAACTTACCATTAAAATAAGCAGTTTTTTTATAACTGCCTAAAATGGACTCTATAGGTAGTGATAACAGGAAGTGTGCAACATGGAAAAATATTGAGTTGGTTAATTATATCACCAATGAGACCAGGCCCCAAGTAGTCTGCCTCGAATCGGCCTGTAGTGTGTGAGTTTTTTACTTTGTTTAGGAAAAAATTCACAACACAAGTCCAGGTGATTTTGAGAGTATGTTTATTAAAGCAGGGGACAACCCTAGTCAGTTTGGCTCAAAGAAGGAAGGATCCCAGGTTCGATTCCAGCCAAGGGCATGTACCTATGTTGCAGGTTGGATCCTTGGCCCCCGTAGGGGCATGTGTGGGAGGCAACCAATCAATGTGTCTCTCTCACATCAATGTCTCTCTCTCTCCCTCCCCCTCTCTACCTTCCACTTCTCTGAAAAGCAATAGAAAAAATGTCCTCAGGTGAGGATTGAAAAAAATAATAATAAAGCTGGGACACTGAAACAAAGGAAGGGATTAGAGTAGGAAAAGCTTTGGCTCTCTAGAAATGTTATAAGAAAGAAGTGAGCCAAGGTGGAGTTGCTGACAGCTCACTGGAAAGTCAGAGAAAAGGGGGACCTTGGAGACAGGTTTAGGGTGTTAGCCTGGGATGAGTTGACAATGCCCACTTCTCCCCTGGTTGCAAGTCTCGTGGGGACCCTTAGAGGTTAGCAGGAAAAATGTAAAAATTTATGACCAAGAGAAGGCATGGGTGTACTGAAGAGAGAGCCTGCACCTGGCATCTTTTGTCTTAAGGAATTTTATCTCTCTTCTGCAGGAGGAAATCCTGGGGGAGTTCTCAGGACAGGGTCTTAACAAAATACTCATTAGTGTTTCAGGTGTGTCCTTCAATATGTTGGTTCACCAAAATGAGCGTATAGAGGAGTTAGGGATTATTTTCTAGTCAGCTTCACTGCTTTAGTTTTATCTTGGGTCTGTCTGGCTCCAATTAGGCTTTTTGTTATATGTTTCCCTGATTTTATCCATCTTTGGGTCTGGCTGGCACAACTGGCTCTAACTGGATTTTTGTTACCTCTCCCTGACCAGGGTGATTTAAATTATGTATTCTCTGGTTAGGGAGGAAGGGTGTAAAGCATTTGCTCTCAAGTGTTTTAGTTGGGGAAGATTTGTTCTTGCAATTCACTGGCTGACTCTCAGTTGGTCAAATTATTTGGCCTTGTTTAATTATCTTGTTAGCTTCCGTACTCCACTTGTTTCTTCCTATCCTCTGTAAATTATACGTTATGATACTTTGGACAAGTCTTTCACTTTCTCTGAGTCCTGGCATTCACAAATATAAGCGTAGTGGGTAAAATAATCTCAAATGTTGTAATTATTTTTTATTAAGCAAAATATTTTAAATTAAAATATTTCCCTAAAAAGTGCAGAATTAAAATATGCTCCACAGGGAATTGCCCCTAATGACAATTATGTTTGACAATAAGTGCATCTAATATTTAAATTGTCCCTGTGACTATACATCAGCTGCACAAAAGCACATATGTCCTAAAGGAATGATAAAACCGATCTAGGAGTTTCTATATTTCAACTTTTACTACTCAATTTTATGATTAGGTATATTTTATGAAAAACATTGCCCTTTGAATCAACACTGTGTTTACAACATTAATCTAATAAATAATGAAAATAAGCATGAAACATGGCAACCATATTAAGCAAATTATAAATAACCATTTTAAAGCTGTAGTTGAGTAATTGATTATGGTATAAACCACTTTTTGCCTTTAAAGATCATATCCCCTAAAAAAGATTGTAGTTTCCATAAAATAAAATAAAAAATATGTGTGCTTGTCAAGCTAATAAGTAAGAAGTTTGAAGAAATTGTATGTAAGTGATTAGATAATGAAGATTGACAGTCTCTGCTATATGACCTATTTGAGGCTTGTGTAGCATCAGGCCTTTTAGAAGAACACAATTCAATAAAAATAAAACATATAATTAGGAAACTATTTATTTTTTGATGTTTTTTGTTCCTTTCATTTAAAATAACCAGAAGAACTTAGACATATAGAAATAATTCTGGTTCATAGAAAAAGGCCCAGCATCTTACTGTTATTATATGATTACATTAAATCAAATATCATAACCAAACTAAAAGTGCAGCTAGTCATTTCATCAAATAGAATAAATAGTGAAAAAGAAAAATAGGTAATATGTATTTTATTTCTCATAAATTTTGTTATTTTCTACTATCCTTCTGGTTCCTTCAAGAATGATTTTTTTTTCTATACTAGTTTCAAAATTAAAAATAATCCATTCTATATTATTGGTATACATAGTCTCCTAAATATTTCCCCAAATGGAAACAGATTCAGGCATTTTAATTATACATACAGTAGTAAATATCTGGAAATATCTGGTGACTAACGAACTATGTTCCTGAGATATATAGTAATTTCAGTTTAAAATTGACTGTATTTAAAATTCACTAATATCTGTATCACTAATTGAGTATAAGCAATGGGTTTCTAGAGAGGAATGGTGGCAAAAATATAATTTGATTTCACGTATTTATTTTTTCTCTTACATGCTCCCTTTTACCCTGTGACTTTTCCCTCTTAGATTTGGCTCTTAGAGCCACCATTACCTTAGGGCTGGGAGATAAGTTTGTCAGAATAGTCCAGAAAAAAGGTGGCAAAGAACAAAAGTAACTTGTGTCAACAAGGACCAGCATGTCTCACTTCCTCTCTGTATGATATAAAATAGCTTTAGTTCTGGGAAGGATGGAAGAAGATTCTGTACAGAGCTGGAGGTAGACATCCCATCTTCCCTCTCAAACAGCCACATTCACCACAAGTTAGGTCTGAAGGGGAAGATGAGATTCTATAGCTCCTTAAATTTTGGGTTTAGAAACTTCAGAAAATCTGTGTTCCATTTTCTAGATGCAGACTAAGGAGATGAAAGGCTTCAGAAGAAAGTTGACTGTGATGTCATGATGTAATAGCCACAGAATAGAAAAAGTGTTGCTATGGTCTGAATGTTCATGCCCCGCCCCCCCATTTATATGTTGAAATTTAACTTTCAAAGTTATAGCATTAGGAAGTGGAGCCTTTGGGAGGTGATTAGGCCATGGGGACAGAGTCCTCATGAATAGGATTAGTGCCCTTATGAAAGCATCCTAAGAAAGTTCACTAGCCCCTTCCACCATGTGAGAACACAGCCAGAAGTCTGTGTCCACTGGAAAAGGGTCCTGATGCAATCATGTTGGCACCTTGATCTTGGATGTCCAGCCTCCAGAACTGTGAGAAATAGATTTCTATTGTGTATAAGCCACCCAATTTGTAGCAATTTCTTATTGTAGTCTAAACAAAGACAGATGTCAAGGCATATCTGTGCACAGAGGGTCAAACAGAATCTCCCTGAGTTTTTCATTGTCTAAAGTGACATGGGAAATTGTTCCATTGTTGCTGGGTGCAACAGTCACACCGAGGACTGGCTCACTCTCAACCAATCACATCAGGCATTGGGACAGGACCAAATACCAAATGGGATGAGTTACAGTCAGAGCAAGGGCCAGCAGTAGACCCATTAAACAGAGATACAGTAGTTCATAACTGAGAGGTAGATATCCCTCTTCTATCAGACAAAATGGGGTTTAAATTCCTTTATAGAATAAATAAAAAAGTTTTATAAATCCACATATCTGATATTCTTACCATGGATTTCATATCTTCTGTAAAAGGAATGAAATGTTAAAAAGCAAACGTATTTAATATTACATAAAACTTTTACCTTTGCATCATTAGATGCATAAATATATCTGTGTTTGAAAAATAATCAGGGTGCTATTAAATAATTTGGAGAACAAAAGTTCCTTTATATAGTATTTGTGAACTTGCTTCATTGATACATTATTGATTAACTGTGTGGATTTTTGGAGAAGGACTTGTTCAATTCACACATTCAGAATTTATTGTTTTATGTAGGAATTTGGCCTAGAGCAAGCTACCTAATTTCTCTGCATTTGGGGGAAGAGGGACTATCAATATTTACCTTATATGGTTGTTGTAAATTAAATGTAAACACAACTGTACAATAACTGTTTAATTTTTTTTATTTTTATAGCTCAGACTTTAAGGCATAATACACATAGTACAGTGCTTTGCAATTGGTTGTTAATTGACAAATATTGTTGAGTAATTGGATCTATGGGACTCCTTCTAGTATAGTGTAGCTGGTGCTGCTTCTTTCATCCTGTCTTCCCACTTCTTTTATTTTTACCTCCTTCAATAACCAACTCTTAGGTTTTGGTTTATCTGGTCATTTCATAGTAGACTTTTGCCTTCAAGTGTTTGTTAAACATGTTGATCAACTCCTACCATGCCTAAGACTTTCAGAAACAAACTTAAAATGTTAAAGTGGTGTATTAATCCATCTAACCCGTCCTATGATACCCTCTTGGATAATCTCTTCCTCTGCCCTTTCCTCTGCTTTCATATATTCTATTTCAGAAGAGTCCTTTTATTTGTCGTGCAAGCAGAAAAAATAGAGTGTAGCACAAAGGGGAAAAAACAGTAAATTATGTCATGTAAAACATATTAGATCTATGCCAAGATTTTTTATCTCATTTAAAATGGACAAAAAGCCAAAAGTACATCATGTTTAACTTTGGATAACAAATATGATTACTTCATTGCTAATGAGGCTAATAAGTGGAGTCTACTTATATAAATAATGTTCCAGAGATCTAGTTAGAAAGCAGTTATGACCTAATGAGGGCGTGGTGTTGTTTTCTGTCTTAAAATCATTTCAAAGCTAAAGTTTGATGTAAAACCAAAAACAAGACTCAACAAATAATTAATAAAAGCATTATCCATCGATTTATGACAACAAACAGCTTTGTTCATGCAGTTCTACTGTAACCTTGCAGTCTTGTAGCATAATGCAATGGTGCCTACTAGAATTATGAGCTAAATCCCCACAAGTCTCCTTCAGTCCTTTGTCCCTGGGAGTTTCAACATGTAGTGTCTGACAAGTTATTTAAGAACAGAGAGCAAACACTTTATCACACACTTATTATTTCTTCACTTGGATTGAGAACAAGTCATAGCACCTCTCTGGAACATGAAGTACTTTAAAAATACCCAGTGGCACCAGTACAGCTCCGTTTTTTCTGGGAAAAAAAAGTGAAGTACATAATTATAGTGCAAATATGGAAAGCAAAGAAAAATAGGAATTATAATAAACTTTATTATTTATGATGCTTAAGAAAATCTTTATTGTATAGCTTAAATTTTGCCTTTTTCTGGGAATAAAACAATTAAAAGTGTCTGGACAATCAGTGACTGTCATAGAGGTTTTGTCTTTAAATCCTTATTATCCTTCAAATATAATAACTCCCTCTTTCCTTTGAGATGCTTTAAATATCCTTTTCTTTAAGAAACCACAAGAACACTTTGTTCATTTTCCTGTAGTCTTTAAAAAGGACACCAAGAGAGCCTTTTAGAGGAAATTGAGTGTACAATCTGAAAACCAGTTCTGTCAGAATACAAATGTTTTAAAAACTCATTCTCATGTGGATCTCTCAGAAAGAACTTCCCATTGGGCATGTTTGAGGGTGGTTGGGGATGATTGGCTTTGCTGTGAGCTATCTATGGACTTTAAACCACTACACAATCCAACCAAAATTCTATGTAGTGTTATGTGTGCCTTGTTGGGTGCTGTGGGAAGACAGGGTGGATTGTAAGGGAGAGATGCCCTAGTGAGCACATGTGTCCTTTATCAGGGGGTAGCCAATTCCACCCCTCCTCGACAACCCTGCAAGCCTCCTACTTAGCTGCTTGGAGTAAGGTCTTTCAATGCTTTAAAAAGACCTTAGGAACATTTTTCTGTTGTTTTTAATAGGAAAATCAAAGTGAGATTGAATGATCCTGTTCTAATTCAATGGCAGTTTGTAGAATAAAGTAAGCTCTATTAACATCCTCTAATTTTGAATGGTAAGATCTGTATGTTCTTTTTTAACCACCACTAATTAAAGTCAGGCTAACTGACCACATCTATTGCCCACTATGTAGAGAAATTAGTTTCCATTCTTTATTCAATATTAAAAAGATACACTAAATTTTGGTCTATGAACTAAGTGAAATCCTGCTCACCACCCACACCCTTGAAAGTCATAAAGTAGGCCTAACCTTTTATCTAAAATGAAAGGATCTTTTAATAGTTCATTAATGATTTTCTTGGATCTCTAGAAGAGAAAATCAGACTGGAGAAAAAGAAATTATTCTGGTTCAGGGAGAGATTGTCACATAAGAAAGTTTAAAGAGGTGTGAAGCTGCATATAGTTCTTGTTCAAATTTGGCAGAATATTTGTGGGTGTTAAAGGAGCACAAAACTCATTATGATTAACAGACAGGAGTGATTTAATTTTTCTTTGAAATCTTGTGTGTGTGTGTGTGTGTGTGTGTTTAATTTTGTGGAAATGAAAAATTTAGTTCCCTTAATAGGAAAAGATGACACATTTCAATTTATCAAGATCATCAGCCACTTGAGAAGTATTTTGTGTCCGCATGTCCTCAGTGCCTACATACTTGTGAATAGTATGAATTGTAGTGACTTATTAAATGTTTGTTGAAAACTGAAACACAAAAGCTGCAGATGTCCATTTAAAAAACAAACAAAACACCTCAAAATGATAAATCTTAATTTAAAATATTTTATTATTTGACATTTAAATTTTCTTGAATTCATGATGGCATTTGAGATACATGTTTTTCTTGCTTATGATTTTCAAATTCAATCTCCTATAAACTAGAGTGAGTATACTTTCTGTAGATGTTTCTTGTTGATATATAAATACTTAACTATATATTTTTTATTCCAGTGCTCCCAGCCGTGACAGAGAGCAAATCTGTTGACATTCAAGGTATAGTGCTGAGGACATATTTATGCTAGAAGCTAGAAGCTGAGCCTAGGAACGCAGCTGCATGGAGGCATTTCCTACTTGGTATGCATACATTAGGAGATTTCACCAGCTTCACTGGCCTTATCTATTGCACATATCCAATCACAGTTCAGCTTGAGTACATTGCATTTGAATATGTTTAGAGTAGCTAAGGGAAATATTACTAAACCCTGGGGTTTGAATTCTTGACTCACAGATAGTGTCTGTAGTCTGGCTCTCTGTGGAAACATTTTCTTGATTCCAGGTACATCGGTTGTTGGTTCAGAGCCTTGTTTCTTTAGCAGGAGGTTTGAATGTGAGCTGAAAAGCCAGAAATCTTACCTTTGCAAGTTCTCTTCTTTTAGAAATTTTTTTTTTGTAATTTATTTGCTGAACTGGGAAATTTTACGTACCAATGGACACAGAAGCAAAGAGTAAGGACAAACAGTTTGCTGTAAATGAAGATATCTTCACTAAAATAAAAATGGAATTGAAGGGAGTTTAGAAAGTGTGTATTAGAACAGATAGGTACTTCAAGAAATTTTGCTTTAATCTCTGGCCTCTCCCCAAGTGTCAGACACGGGGAGAATATTTAAATTCTACTTGACAAGCTCATTTGGCTCTCCCAAAGGGCTTCAAAATCATGATGGCCAATACTGTACATAGCACTTTCCTCTGATTTTGTTTTTTCTCTCTTCCTGCATTTACCATTTCAGTCAACAATGGTCTATTAATTACCTATTGTTACATAATAAATTATTCCCATAATCTGTGCCTGAAAACAACAAAAACATTTACTTTTTCACAGTTTCTTTGAGTCAGGAATCTGAAAGCAGCCTGCTGAGTGATCTTGGTTCAAGAACTCTCATGAGGTTGTAGTCAAGATGTTAGCCAGGTCTATAGTCAACTGTAAGCTTTAATGGTGTTGTTGAATCCAGTTCCAAGGTGGCTCACTCGCATTGATGGCAAATTGGTGTTGGCTGTTTGGGAGAGACCTCAGTTCCTTTTCCCATGAAATTGTTCTAGGGTTGCTTGAGTATACTTGTAACACTGATGTTGGCTTCCTTTAGAGTAAAGAGAGTCGGTGGAAGCTATGGTATTTATAATGCTGCCTTGGAAGACACATACCATCACTTTTGTCACATTCTGTAGGTTAAAAATCAGTCCTTCAGTCTGGCCTACATTCAAGGGAAGGGTAATTAGGTTCCACCTTTTGAAGGAGGAGTGTCAAAAATTTAGACATGTTTCAAAATGGGATCAGATGCGTTCAGCAAATCTTGCTAATGTTACTTCCTAAAGAGCCTTCATAGATCTCCAATTCATTACTTTTCTTAGTCCTACTTCAGGTCATCAAGATATCTTACTTTTTAACTGGCCCATCGTCTGCTATCTTGCATTTCTTCAATACCTCTACAATGCAACCAGAGCAATCTTGCTAAAATCTGGTCACATCTCTCTGCTTCTTAAAACTCATAATTCATTCTCCATGATATGAAGCATAAAACACAAGCAACTTAACCTAAAATAGACAGTTTTTCATATCTCTTACTTGAGATTCCAAATTCAAGTCCTTTTTCTGCTTTAAATTTTTTATATTGAATTTTTGTAATTTCTTCACTACATTGTAGTACTTTAGGTACTGTCCTCCACTCTATCCTCTAGAAATCAGGAACTCTTATCAATCTTTATTTATTTATTTATTTTATTTATTTTTATTTATTTTTTAATATATCTTTATTGATTTCAGAGAGAGGAAAGGAGAGGGAGAGAGAGAGATAGAAACATCAATGATGAGAGAGTCATTGATCGGCTGCAGCCCGCAACCCGGGCATGTGCCCTGACCAGGGAATCGAACCCTGATCGCCTGGATCTTAGGTTGACACTTAGCCGCTGAGCCACGTCCAGCCGGGCTATTTATTTTTTTAAATATATCTTTATTTCAGAGAGAGGAAAGGAGAGGGAGAGGGGGACAGACAGAAACATCAATGATGAGTCATTGGGAATTAAGCCCGCAAACGAGGCATGTGTCTTGACCGGGAATCGAACTTCAATCTCCTGGATCTTAGGTGGATGCTCAACCGCTGAGCCACGCCCGGCAGGGAGAAATCAGGAACTTTTTTATGAAGATTCAGATAGTAAATATCTTTGGCATTGTGGGTCATATCTGTTGTGACTATGAAACTCTGCTGTAACCATGGGTAATGATTATGTTCAAATAAACTTTATTTAAGAAAATAGGTAGTGAGTCAAATGTGAATGCAGGACCATAATTTGCTGACCCTACACTATACTACCCCCTCTTAAATAACATGCCCAGCTTTCTCTGTTCAGATAAGACTTGTGATCTATCCTTTAAGAGTCATCTCAGGTATTATCTCCTCTGAATTTTTTCAGGGGCTTTTAGGTTGGAATAAAGACCTTTGTTCTGTGATACCATGGCAGCCTATAGGTACTATTTTGACTATATCACAACCTGAAATCGCCAACTTTCTGAAAACCTTCCTCATTAAGCTGGTGACTCATTTTTATTTTTGAAATTCCGTTGTCAAATGCAGTTCTTGGCCAGTGTGTTGAACAGAATCAATCCAGTTAAGGACTAATGCACAGATGATTATTAGGAAAATATAATATAGAAAGGGGTTATGTGATAGAACAACTCTGATCTGTTGATATTTCTATTGTTTTATATAAATAAAAGCAATGGGGTCTGAGGACAGACCCAGAGTTGAAGGTGTAAGATATTTCTACCTGTAATTTTCTGATATAAAGAAACATCCCTCAGGGGAACACGATCCATACTTTTAAGCCTCAACAGTGTATGCTCATTAGAATTACATGTCATATTGTTATGTGGATATGTACCCACACACCTGCATGCACCCAGATTATCACTCAATAGCCTTGCAATGGTGAAGAGGATTTTAAGATTCCAGAGGAACCAAAGGTGATGGTGTCATACAGTATGGGTGGAGAATCACTGGGCTATGGTTCGTATCTAGCAGTGTAAATCTGACATGGCAAAATTTAAAATCGTATTTCAGATATGACAAGGTAATGAAAAAAGAACTATGCATAGAAATAATTAGAATACCTGAGAGTGACTTTGGGGTATACTATCCTAAATGACTGTTTAGCTTTAAGAAACTTGCTTGAGAGAACTCACCTTGAACTTTTTCATCTTTAAAATCAGGGGGCCAGATAATACAAATCTTACTCTTACTGTATTAGTTTTTAACAGGTGTACTTTTACAGTTACATTGCCAAATTCTTATCAATACGTATGTTTCAGGTATCTAATGTTGCATAACTAAACACTCAAAAGCTTAGTGGCTTGAAACAATGACCAGATACACTTCGCTCAATATTGTGCCCTTCGGGAAGTCTCAGCTGGGGCAGCTGGGCCCTGCTTTGCTGCGTCTCAGCTGCAGTAGCTCAAAGACCAGTCAGTAACCATCAAGGCTTGCTTGCTGCTCTAATAGATGTTAGCAGTTAGCTGGGGCAATTCAAACAGCTGAGGCTGTGGCCAGATACTTCTACAGGGCCTTTCCGAGTGTCTGCTTGACTTCCTCACAGCATGGCTACTAAGTCCAAGGCCGAAGGTTCCAGAAGAGGAGCTGTCAGGTGGAAGCTCTCCCACCATCTGTACCTATTTTCAGAAGATATGCAGCATCATTTTCACTGCGCCTTGTTCCTTAAAACAGTCAAAAGATTTTCCCAATTTCAAGGGGAGGGGAAACAGACTTATTTCTTGACCAAGGAGTGACAGATCGCTGTATATTCTGGAATAATACAAGCACTGGTTGTTTTTTATTATATAATCTACTACAGTACTAAGTCATTTTTACTATAGATGAGCATATTACAGCAAGGTTTGGGAGAGCGTATGCACAGTTTAGTGGGTTTTTATAAAGCAGTTTGGACACAATTTACTCAAATTTATAAAAGAGAAGTGTAGCGTAACTCTAGTAAATCACAAAGAAAAATCTTATGTTTAATATAGTAGGTAAGAATTTTACCCTTGGACTACATAAGGAAGCATGGCCAGGGCAACACCACTTGTGCCCCAAGAGCAGTAGCAGTGATGTCTTACAGGGAAAGTGTGAGCGAGCCCTTGGCAGGGACGCCCAGCTCCCTGCTCCAATATCCGTTTCCCCTTCCTTTATTAGACAGTCCCAGATTTTTAGTGGCACACATGACTGAATGGAATAAAGACTTTATATACAAGGCCCCTTTGTACCTAGGAGTGCTCATATGATAATGTGCTTGCTAAAAGGATATGTACATCACCTGCTAAGTGTTTTTAAAGGGAGAGGGACACACCTCTCGTGCTCTCTACACCTTTTTGCTGACTGGGATGTTACAGCTGCCTACTGAACAAAAAACAAATAGAAAATAAACACTATGGATGCATCTCTGATGATTAAAAAGTCACTGTTTCAACATTGGACTGTGCCTTCTCTCCCAGACTTTGTTTGTGTAAGAAAAATATAAGATTGTATCTTAGTAAGTTACAGTTATTTCAGATTTGGTCAATTGACTGCATTACAGTTATCACTGATTTTGGGTATTGCCATTCACATTGCAAGTATTTAAGTCCCTCAGAGCCTCGAATTGATGCAATACTATCAGCATGTCTCCTTCTGTTGCTTTTGATGTCTCCAAATGATCTACACACACTTAAAAATGAAAAGACTTTGTATTTTTTGTAGATTGAGCTGTTCACATACAATTTCAGTTTTCTCATATGTAAAACAGAAATAGTCTATTTCACAACATTTGGGGGAAAATCATATGAGATAATAAGAAAAATATCTTGCAGAATTGCTCTGAAATAAGAAATAACTTATTTTCGTGTGTGTGATGGTGATAGATGTGGTGATTCATAACTATTATTCAACAATATTTTGTTTCTGAATTGATCACATGGATGTTATAAACATTGGAGAACCATATCTTTTCATAAAAAGGAGAAATGATAATTGTGGTCATGAATGTATGTCTATTATCTTTTATTGCCTTCACTTCTCATCTTTCTGCAGGTAAGATTGTGCTCTGGCTACCGGTACAGAGACCTATCTCAGGGTAGCTCCTGGAATGCCTCAGAAGACCTCATGCTCACAGACGCAGTGATTGGTCCAGAAACAGGCACATACACATGATCCAGGTGGCTTAATGAAAAAACTAACCAGGGATTTAAGGGACAAGGAGGTGTGGAGAAAATCACTGTAATGATGTCAAAATAATCAGCTTCCAGAAGCCACTATATACCCCATTTAGAAAAAAAACACACCATCAGCAGCAAGAGAAAATTACAGCTCTGTGCGGAGAAAGTCAAAGGTGTGAGAGCATGAGAAAGACACTCCAGATATTTTTCAAGTCAGTGGTCCCAGATATTTATATACTAGTTTCCTTCTTGACTTTCCCAATTATGTGAGCCAAAAACATTTTCCTGTTTTGCTCAGACTGTTTTCACTGAGTTTCATATTCTTAAAACTAAATGTGTCCTACTATGTCAGTGAGAAATTAAATCAGGTGAACGACCTATTGGGAAGTGTTAGGTGAATATCATATTTGATGAGTAAAATGGGTCAGAAATATTGTGATTATATTGTCTGTGCATGTTTATGGGTACGTGTGTGTCTGTGAAGGTAGAGCATATTAAAGGTACAAACACAGCTATTAAAAACTATGTTCTGTTTTCCAATACTAATCTTTAGATTTTACTCTACTTTTTAATATCCATTTGCCCACCTAGCTGGAACCTCAACATGTAAGCCATGCATTTTAATTGCAATCCAATTAATTTATCTAAAATCCTGATTAATATTATAAACAGCAGCCTGCAAGGCTATTCTGGGCTGCTTATGCACTGTGTCGATTTGAGGAGGTGTACATATTTTCCTGCAGGTCTTGTGCAACAAGCATGTAGCTTGGCTTTGAAGATCCAAGTCAGTCTTATCTTTTCATTTTAATCCTTTATTGCTCCATAAAGCATAATTTTAAAAATTAAGAAGCTACTTTAATTTTTACACTTTATAAATATCATTTCATATAAATCAAAGTCAGCCATTTTCTGACTGAATTGGATATTAATGAAGGAGGGCAGACATTGCTTTTTAAAAAACAGCCTGTTTTAGATAAAAAGAGAGCAAATATTAACTTCAAAGACTATATAAGAATCAAATGAATGAAAATCCAAGTGTCAGAATATGCATCAATGGTTTTTAATGTAGCTAACCACTTTTTGAAGAGGTAAAAATCTTACATGCATATGGCACTACTCTTTCAGAGATCCTCATGAGCATGTGTGAATGTGTGTATATGTACATTTATATACATACATATCTGTATGTGTGTATATGCATGTGTATAAATGCAATTATAAAACATATCCTTACTTCTCTTAATACACTCAACTATAGTTTTGTAAAACATGTGAAAATATTTTCTGTTATTCCTAAAGTAAGTAAATCATTACCTTAACATAAATCATAGATGGCCAATGCATGATAATCCTAAAATGATTCAGTGTAGTCTAGACAGTTAATATGTTGGGCTACAGTGTAGTCACATTAGTCATGTACAATCTAAAGACTGTGATCAGGCAACCACTTTCCCAGTTGTCTTATGGTGAGACTTAGCTATAAAACCTCATGATTCTCTCTCATCCATTGCTCTCTTCTCTTTCTCTTTTTCTCGTGCTTTTCTCCTCTCTCCATTTCCTATCTCTCTGTTTTCTTAAATCTGTGCATCTTCTTTGCCTTGTACACAACTTCTTTCCCTTTTCTGTAGAAGCTGGATGTACTAACTTCTAACAAACTGAGCGAGCTCTCGAAGCCTTTTGTGATAGCTATAGCTGGCCAGGGTGCAGAACCTTCTGCACGAAGCCTTTCTGCCCCAGAGTTGGTTCCTCATGTTCCTTCTCTCCACATTCCTCTTCCCAGAACTTCGCATTCTGCTCCGTTTGGCGGCTGATGCTCATTTCCACTCCTGGGGAGATCAAGAGCTTGGAGTAGGAATAACAGTCTCTCCTCACAAAAATAGGAGGTAAACTGCAATAAAGTAAAGGGGCCTACTTAGCAAAATCCTGAATGTTTCTGTGCTTCTATTGCTATGTGGAGAGCAAATTGGTTCTGTCTTGATTAAGGCTATGAATGCATGGGAAGTATACATAAGCCAGGGTTTCTGGCTTGAAATGCAAAACATGTGTCATTGCAACACGTGTTTGGTATAAATCTAAGTACTGAGAAGTACATTTTAGGAAGTTCTTAATTATTCTTTCCCCTCACTGTATTAAGAATTTAATTTTTAGTAAGAGATGTGAGTAAGCAAGTGGAATTTCAATGTAGTGGATTTGAAAGGAAATTCAATTGCTATTCTAAATTCAAACATCATTAAAAGGGAAACAAGTAACTATGCAGTGCAAAGCCAAACACCACTTCATAGTTAAAAGAAATCTGTGTTTGGCATGTATTGTATTTATGAGCTTTCCAAGCTTCTGAAGTTATCAAAATAGAGCCTTTTGAGGTTCTATAAAAGGGAATATGCAGCCTTAGCTTCAAGAAAATTGAAAATGGTAGTATTGATTTAGAAGATTCATGTATGTTCTGTTATCATGTCTTTTTTATTAGAGAAAATATAAATGCAGTTATTACTTAAACTTTCAAAACTTGGCATAGCTATTTTGAGGAGCTACTTCCCAGAACATTAATGAGAAGGTTTGTGGGAGACAATGAAATTCTCATCTCAAATGGCAAATCTCTGAGTGATTTCAGAGTCTCCCAAGGTTTCCGAGGGCTTGGGGGTAAAATCAGGGAGAAGAACAAGTTTGGTGTATGGAGTTTGATAGAAGTCAGCAGAAGGTGAAATGATGAGCGCAGACGTAAAATCAGAATGAGGAGACCCAGAAGCAGAACATGAAGATGAACCTCCATGTTAGCTGAGCTAAAAGCAAGGCCTAGGTAATGCTGCAGGTTGTTTTTATGGGGTCACGAGTCCCTTCAAATATTCTTTTTTTTCTTAATTTTATTTTTGTTTAAATTTTACAGATGTCCCTTTTCTCCCCAATGACCCATTCACCTTGTCCCATCACCCTTCCCAGTCCTTCTCTCCACCATTGTCCGTGTCCTTGGGTTATTCTTAAAAAAATTATTTTATGATCAAATGTATTGGGAATCACTGTCATTTTGTCTGTTTACTGAACATTCAGGAAATTCAGGAAAGCTTAACGTTAGCGTTCCTAGTGATCTTTGAATGTTATAGAGAAATCCACTCAAATTCATTTAAAAACAAAATTGATATTTAGAATGAGACTACTAGCATAGCAATATGAGGAGGCCTCAAGGCATCCGTGTGTCCGTATTTAGTATTCCACTTCCAGCTTTTAGGAGTGGCACTCTGACAGGTGCGCCTTGGAAGAGGAATTCCTTTTTTTCTCAGTCAGCTACAGCTGAATTCACACTATCTGATGCTGTCTCTTTATTTAAAAATAACCTCCAAGATATTAGAGTAAATCCCTCATATTTGCATTACATCTCTACTACTATGTTCTAATACCTCTCATCTTAAAAATGTAATCACCTCTGATTACTTCTGCGCTTTGTACAACCCTCACAAAAAAAAACCCTTACATAAGATTTTTTACCCTTATTGCCCCACTTTTTAACTAATAATTTATTTCTCATATCCTTCAAATCTGGTTCCCTTCCCTACAACTCCGCTGAAGCATCAAAGCCAGCAATGATCTTCATGTCCTGTCTTCATTATCGATCTCTCGGTGATGTTTGATACAATTATTCCCTCTCGGAAAACAATTCTTCCTGGCTCACTTCAAGCCTATCTATGCTCCAGTGGCTCTTTATCCCATAGCCTATCTTTACACGTTGAAAAGTCAATGTAACTTCTCTTTCCACTCTTCCTCTATGATCTCAGTCCTTCTCATTACTTTAAATCTTGCTGTTTGTTGATGACTCCCAAAACTCTTTGTCACCCTTTTGTCTCCTTAGAGCTAGAGATGCCATGCTATCTGACATCTCCAATAGATACCTGTTTGACATTTCGAATTTAGAATGTTCACAGTGGAGCTCTTGATTCGCTCCATATCCATCTATTAGCAAATGGTAGCAGCTTCAAAACGACACTCAAGCCAATGACCTACAAGTCATTTTGAATTTCCCATCTTCTACAGAGTTCACTAACATCTATTTCCAAAGAGTCATCAGAACTATTCACTTCTCTCTACCCCCACTCAAGAGAATGCATGCTTAACTTATTAATCTGACCTTTTTCCTCTTTACATCCTAGTTGGTCTTTTTTGTTGCTTGGACTTAGTCAAGTCTACAAATAACAGTCAACATGTTTAGATACTGTTATAGTTATCTACAAAATCCTGCAGCATGCACTCTGTGAGTCTATTAAACTGTTGATGGGTTAACCACCCTTGCTATTTTGCTACTTAAAATAAACTACCAGCTTCCCCTTCTGGGGAAGTTCTCATTTCCAGATTCCAAGAAATACCTGAGCTTCAAATATATTCAAAATGTGACAGCACTGCCTGTGATTGTCTCTGGAGTGAGTCTGTCATTTCATTTCTCAATCACATTCCACCTGCTCTTGACTTTCTGCTTCTCTGACCTGTTGGCGGAATACTCTTTCTACTACTCTTCTTTCCACTCTTGAGGAAAACTCGGGCCTTTAATTTTGCTTCCTCTTGCATAGGTAAAATTATTTTTGTTGCGTAAAGTTTAAGCCTCAGGGACAATACATTTTTCCTCAGGGGCCTTGACCATTGCCAGATTTTTCAAAGATAGTATTTGCAGAGTTGTGAATAAAAGGACAACTCGTAACAGTCTACTAAGAATGTTATCTCAGTTTAAAGTGGTCAGGGCTCAAGCAAGAGCTATTTGCATGTGCCCATATACTTGAGAACATACACATTGTTCCACTCCGAAGTTCAGAAGGTGAGAGGTAGGAAGGGACAAGAGGAAAGTAAAGGGAGTGCCTAGCCAGCAGGCCTATGTCAGTTGGGAGTCTCTTAAACAGAGGTGGCATGTGAATCCCAACCTTATGAGAATTACAAGCCCTTGAATTCTTTGTGGCCTTTAACAAGAATATTTTTATAAGCAGAATAAGCAGCCCATCAATGACTCTCTCATCATCAATGTTTCTATCTCTCTCACCCTTTCCCTTGCTCTCTCTGAAATTAATAAAGATATATTGAAAAAAAGATAGAAACAAGTGATTTTAAAAAATTGTCCAAATACAACAAATAAAAACTGTAGCTCAGAAATTGTATGTTTACTTGAGAATAATAATTGAAAAGACAAGTCAAGCAAGACAGAGAAAAGGTCTTCTATTTACCACAAACCATAGATCATGTGGCTGAATTCTGTGGAGCTGAAAAGGATCATGTACTCATTGGATTTATAGTTTACACCTCCTGGCTTCAAAAAACCTTCAAAATCCCCCCCAAAAATACTTGAGCCTAGAATAGGTATTGACAACTTTTCAACCTCGAGATGTTTTTAGTTTCGTGTGAACTTGTAAGAACTTTCAGAAAATGAATAATTATAGATTGAAATGCTAAAAACTTTAGAGAATTGAAAAGATATCTTGGTGTTCTTTAAAGAAGTTTTCCACTAAATCTTTCAGATGATCTTAATAGTATTTACCACTAATCTCAGAATCAATGGCTGTTTCATAAATATGATTGGCTAATGAAGCACCAACATGATTTTGCATCAGTTATTTTAGATAGGTCTTGAGACTACTATCAAATAGGTCTTGAGACTACTTCTGAAAAATGCTACAGTTACCCAGAAATAATAACATTTTTATCTGGCCTGGCATTCAGCAAAGTCTTCAAAATCACTACAGCTGTATATTGACTTTTTATTTTTATTTATTTTTATGTTTTCATAACCAAACATATTGTTCTATTATATTGGTAATTTATAAGACTTATATACAAAAATTATTTTTAATGCACTTTCTTTCAAAAATAAAAAAAGTAACAAAACCCATGCATATTAAAACAAAACACCCCCTCAAAATTTTATATTAATTATTTGAAGATTAAATGCTAACACAAATAAAAATAATTATTCTCGATATATTTCCACATACTTTCAACTGCCATATTGGGTACATTTTGCCTACATACTATATCCTGGTATTTTCCTAAAGAGTGCTTTTTAAAATATGGTCTTAATTTTTTTAAAAAATATAATTGACTGTGATCTTCATCAAAGATGTATTTCACATTTTCTTGTTTTATGTTCACAAAAGTTGAAAATATCAACATTTTAAATTAATTCTGACAGTGCTATACTATTTTTAATTTAGGAAAAAATGTCTTTACAGGTGCTGAGTTATCTGGAAAATTCAGAGGAAATTTGATTCATGGAAGCATATACTCAATATAATTTTGTTTTTATTTATTTAGTATCTTAGGCTTTTAAATTTTAATAATCAAACAGAGCAAATTGAATAATTACAAGAGTTTTTATGATACATATGAAAGCTCTTCTGATTCTTTTTTCTCTCTCTTTTTTTATTGAATGTATTAGGGTGACATTGGTTAATAAAATTATATAGATTTTACATGTACAATTCTGTAATACGTTACTTGTATATTGTATTGTGTGTTCACCACCCCAAGTATTATTTTTAGGTGACCTCTTAGAATACCTGTTTAGTTCTTAATGGAAAGAAAAGAATATTTATTTCTTAAAGAAGAGAGAAGGGAGAACAATAAAAACTTAAACTGTAAATATTCATCTTTAGTTGAGAAAACTGTCATAAATTTTCAGCCTTATACAATTGAAACCAATATAAAAAATTCATGAATAATAGAATTGAGATTTTTCTTATGGTTGCAAAAGTTTGTTGTTTATTTATTAAAGTATAGTTGCCATATATATCATTATATTAGTTTCAGGGGTACACCACAGCGATTCAACATATAGCTTAGGAAGTGATTACCACAATAAGTCTATTAACCATCTGTTCCCGTACAAAGTGATTGTGAATATTATTGACTATATTCCCTATACTGTATATTTTATCCACAACTTACTTTTTTATAACTGGAAGTTTGTTTCTCATAATTCCCTTTATTCTTTTTGCTCACTCACCAGCCCCAGCCTCCTCTGGCAATCATCAGTCTGTTCTGTGTGTCTATGACTCTGTTTCTGTTTCATTTTGTTTATTCATCTGTTTTGTATTTTTAGATTATACATACAGGTGAAATCATATGCTACATGTCTTTCTCTGACTTATTTCACTTAGCAGAATACCTTCAAGATCCATTCACGTTGTGACAAATGTCAGGATAATAGTCCATTATTATATAATATTCTATTCTCTATATATGTATATATGTACATATATGTGTGTGTATATATATATACATACATACACACACACACACACACCACATTTTTAACCCATTCATTTTTTGATGGACACTTAGCTGGTTTCCATGTCTTGTCTTGACTACTGTAAACAATGCTGCAATGAACATGAGGGTGCATATATCTTTTCGAGTCAGTGTTTTCATTTCCTTCAGATACATACCCAGAGTGAAATTGCTGGATTGTATGGTAGTTCTAGTTTTAATTTATGAGGATCCTCCGTACTGTTTTACATGAGTGCACCAATTTACATTTCCATCAACAGTACACAAGTGTTTCCCTTTCTCTACATTCTCACCAACACTTATTTTTTGCCTCTTTCATGATAGCTATTTTAATAGGTGTGAGATGGTATCTCACTGTTGTTTCTATTTGAATTTCTCAGACAATTAGTGATCCTTTCCATGTACCTGTTGGTCTTCTGTATATCTTCCTTGGAAAGATGTCTGTTTAGATCCTCTGCCTATTTTTTAATCAGATTTTTTTGTTGTTGTTGCTATTGAATTGCTTGAGCTCTTTATATATTTTGGATACTAACTCATTATCAGATATTTGATTCCAAAATATTTCCTTCTATTCATTAGGTTGCCTTTTAATTTTATTAAATTCTTTCTTTCTTTCTTTCTTTCTTTCTTTCTTTCTTTTTTTTTTTTTTTTTTTTTGCTGTGATGTAGTTCTACTAGATTTTTCTTTTAGTATGATGTAGTTCTACTAGATTTTTGATCAGTGGGAATAACCTTATAGACATACATTCTATAAGATGAATGGTAAGATGCACCAATTCATAAAGCCACATATTATAGAGAAAATGAGACCTTGTTTTAAATTTATATTTTATCACTTCTTTGTTATCATCAGGAGGGATTTTGGTATAATTTAAGTTCAACTACTTTAAAAAACACAGTAATTTTTTAAAATTTACTGATTATTTTGACATTGTAGAGTCATAAGAACTGTGATGGCTCTTTTGTAAATTAAGTATTCAGACATGGAGGAGTTCTAAGTTCCATTCCTGACTACATTTTTATAAAAGTATGTTGTTGGGAGAGGGCCAGACATTTTTGGTGTGGAAAGAGCCTCCTCTATTCATGATGGAAAATTGGTATACAATGGCATTCTCAGTGAGCCAAGTACATAGTACAGAGCTTTTATATTTGACAATATCTTTTTTCTACCTCAGAGGTTATTAAGAGATCTCCTGAGCTATTGAGAATAACAGTAGTGAGTAGAATCTCTGATCAGAAGGAAAAGGGATGGTTTGTTGCCAAATCATAAGCAACTATCAGTACTTGATTAGCTCAGTTCTCTCAGGGCCTTCTGAATGCAGAATAACTTTTGTATTGTCTTATCTTTTAACTAGGGGAAGGAAATCTGCAATTTCATTTCCAAAAGCAGTTCTATTCCATGAAATCTTATTCACAGTCCAGATCCTGTTAATATCATGCTAGTCTACTAATTTCATCAAAATCGTGTACGTTAAATAGTTTCTAGTCTTTGTGATGTTTACACCTTCAAATACTTGCAGACAATCATTATCCTTTGCCTTGTTTGGTACTTAGCCCTATTTTACATATTTAGTACCTTAATCTTCCTTTGTAAATAGTCTTAATTTTATTTCAATGAAAAAGGTGTTTAAATAAGAACTACCAGTTTAAGTATTTATGGAAACTAACTGTTATTTAAATATGAGCCTAGGGAGACAAATTAGAATTCGGCAAGAGAGAGGTCATTCAGTTGACTTCAGAGATGGTTAAAAAATATGCAATAGATAAACATCTTACTCATTTTAGCTTTGATAACTATTATGGATGAGATTCAGGATTTGTTACCTCAAAATATGCTACTTTTGTATAATAAATAGTTTAACTGAAAGAGTTTGAAAAAACAACAAAAAAAGAAAGGTCACTCTGACCTCCTCCCCTCATTTCCTTTCTCTCTTGAGACAGGTCATAAAAACATCATGTGAGAGGTGCTTTCCCTATGCCCAGAGGAAGGAAGAAGTCTTATCTCTGAAGATGAAGGAACAGCAAGAAAAATCCTAACAAACAGGCCTTGCTGCTTCTCAGTATATTGAAATTACCTCATACTCCTTAACTTATATTTCTCCAAGTCCGTGCTCTCTCCATGAAACCTAACACAAAGTACTCAGGGGTAACAATTTCTTTGAGTCTTTATTTTCTTATAAAGGCTCTCACTTCACATAAAACTTATACTAAATAAATCTACATGCTTTTCTCACGTTAATCTGCCTAAATTTTACATTTTAGACCTAGCCAGGGACCCCAAGAGGGCCAAATAAAACTTTTCCCTCCCCTACAATATATTTATCTCTCAGTAAGATTTATGGGTGGAGAACACCTGGCATTGGACAACTGATTTAAGTCACTTCAAGTCAATTCAATTCAGTCATTTTCATATGTTGTAATTTTTTATTGTTGTTGTTGTTGTTTTAATTTTTTCTTAGGATCAAGAGAAAAATTCTCACCCAAGAAATTGAATCCATTCAGGCAATTATCTTTGGTCAACCTGAGAAGAGAAAATTTAGGCAAATAGCTTTTCATGGCACCCTTCAAATCCCACAGCATAGGCCTCTTATGCCTAAATTATGACTGTTCCTTCACTGAATAGTTTTAAACTGCCATTTCTGTTATATTTGCAAGTCTGTTCTGGAATTCCATGGTTTGCAGGTAGAGAGGGAAGAAAAAAGACAACAAGGAAAATAAATCCTTGGGATCATGATGAAAATCTATTGGCCCGCCCAGCTTTGGAAAACTGGGAATTGGACATATTTATTTACACTACTTACCTAGACTTTTCCCAACTGTTAAGGGAATTTTCAGGAAATTTGGGGGGTTAGTTTTCCAAGTGATATCATTTTAGTCAAATTTTCCTGTTCTTTTCTAGGTTTAATCTAGCAATTATAGATTCTTTGTTTCTGTCCTAAGAATTCCAATGTCATAAAAACTCTGTATATCTCATTGCCTTTCTTGGGTTGTAACACTAAACTTAATAGTAGAACGCTTCCTTTCAGCTCTTAAGAAGTGTTCAGGGTCTTCTCATTGTGCTCGGAACAAAACCAAAACTCATTTTCTTCACCTACCATGCCCAACACGATCTAACCTACACTTTTTTGGTTGAATGAACAAAAGCAAACAAACACAAGGTCTTTTGACTATAAAGTTTTTGTACTGAAATATTTTCTTTTCTGATCCTGGTAATTGATTATATGGAGTCAAATAAGCCATTGTCACAATATCTGGAATTCACTGAGGAAAGGAAAAAGGAATAGGCTCTCATTAAGCACCTACCATTCTCGATAAATATCAGACGGCTTTGTGTGAACTTGAACCTGTGAGGTGGGCATTCTCATTCTCATTTTTCACTTGGCCCAAATGGGAGTCAGAGTAATTGAGTGATTTTCCAAGTTAACAAAGCTGGTAAGTAAAAGGCTTGTATTCAATCCTAGATTGGTCTGAAGATCCACAAACCACGATATTGAAAATGATCACCCTAGAGGTACTGTCAACATTTATGGTATAAAGTGTTCATCCACTTTTTCTCTCAGCCACATGTACTGGCTGGCAATTATCTGCTAGGTGTTTTGCAAGATGCTAGAGGTAGGCTAAGTAAGCAAAACTCAGAAATGGTTTTTATTGCCTGGGAGCTTCTGCTATAATGGACTGTCAGAATTTCAGCAAATAGTCATGATACTGACTATCTGTAATATGTAATTGTTGAATATTAAAAATACTCTGAAAAAATAAAATACAGTTCTATAAAAGTGTATTTAAAAAGGACCTGAGATCCAAGTGTCAGGGAAGACTTTCCTCAGGTAGTGATAACCGATACCTGAAGGGTGAGTAAGAGTTAAACAGATGGAAAGCAGAAAATAAATTTGGAGGGTTTTTTCCCAAGAAGAAAGAACGGCACTTGCAAATATAGCTTTGGTATAACTGGGGATACAAAACAACCAGTGTATGTAGAAGTCACAGAGTAAAGGGGGAATGTTAAAACATGCAGAGGAAGAGTAAATCTGAAGCTAAACTTATAGGCCCTCATAAAAAATGCAAAATTTAGGCATTGATATTAAAGGAAATCAGATCTGCCAGCTGAGTACCATTGTGCTTTCAGTGGACTTACTTCGTTAACTCCTGAGATGAGGTGGCCAAGCTGAGTACAGTTGTGCCTTCAATGGACCTACTTTGTTGACTACTGAGATGAGGTGGCCAAGCTGAGTACAGCCGCGTCGTCAATGGACCTAGTACTGAGTACTGAGGCATCTGTACAATGTCCCTGGACATATAGTGCTGAGAAGGTTTATTCATTTTTGATAAGTTACATATAAGAGTAATTCACTCATTCATCCTCATTTAAGAATCTTATGATTTCTTGAGGAAAATATTCTTATGTAATTATCTCTGGTCTAAATTATGAAGTTGTAAATGCCACAGATGGTGTTAGGGATTTGGCACTAAATCTTAAGGAAATTTAATGGTGATGGTGGTAATGGGAGGCACAGTCAGATGATTGTGGGAAGGTCCCACAAGGAAGTGCTAGTTGAGTTAGGTCTTGAAAGGATAGATAGTACTAGGCCATTCACAGGTGACCCGAATGGTTTTCCAGCCTGGCATATCGTGGGTATGATGGGACAGGAGGGCTATTAAAGAGGAACTTTATAAATATGTAAAGACCACAGATCTTTCCTGTGCATGCATCCACCACCCTAAGACACTGTCCACCTCGGGCAAGGAGCACCTGATGAATACGAACCCTCAGGGCACCTGCCAGTGTTGCCTCAGTAGCTCTCAAGACAACATTGCTTGGTCAGTGGCAAAGGCTGGCGAGAGAAGGCAATTCTGGAATCTGAGTGCCTTTTCTCTGTGTTCCATGTGCTCAACACCACCTCTAGATTTTGCCCCCTGCTTTACTGATAGATTTGCTGCATGTGGTTTTGGGAAACTTTTTTTTTTTTACATCAGTATTATTGCCTTAAACATTCGGCATTTTGATTTTCTGATCATATTCTTCCTTCCCTGTGACAAAGGCCAGGATTTGGTTGTGTCCATTATCTTGGCTTTGCTGTGCACGCACTGAAAGATACAAATGGATGTCATAAATGAGGGTTTTAAAAAATCCTTTCAGTGCTTTTCGATCTGGAGTATTACAGCCTCCATTCTCTGAGTGATATCTTCAGATACGTTGTTTCTTTGTGTCTGGCTGCACTTCTAAACCAAATCATATGTTTAGACCATCATTTTCTCCTGATGTCTGGAAACTTTTCATTACTAATACTTGTTTCATGGACATTTAAAAACTGTACAATGCTAACAAAAATATGGAAATGGTCTTCTAAGTAGCAGTTACATATTTGTGTTCGTTAGTTCTTCAGCATTTTATGTTACCAGCCACCTACTCTCATCTTTTGTTTTCCTGAAAGCTTTTCTGTGATGCAACTCTGCTGACTTTATAGCACGTTAAAGATCCTAGGAGTATTAAATAAGATGTTTCCAAACAAAACAGGGCCTTGCTTTCTTGGAAAATGCAGACACAGTAAGAATGAGACGTATCCCTTTGTTTGAAGTCAGTTACTCTTCTGGGATCACTTACTGGTTCCATCTGCAATTACTTCTTTTTGCTAAATGCCTCAGTATTTGATCAGAAACATCCTGCTTTTGATATAACTGGAAAATGTGAATGCTTGTGCTTAACTTTTAGTTTTGTATTTTTTTCTTATTGTTTCACATTAAGTTTCATTCATCCATCCATTTAACATTTAAGGAACACCTGGGGGGTTCCTGGCACTGCTCTTACATTCTGGAAGAAGTGGGGAGATGGGGTCCTGTCAAACACAGAGAAAACACAGCCCTTATATTCAGTTGTTTGGGAGGGACCTACTCTTTTTTTGGCATCCCGGATAAGAAAGACCACGGAAGAGGGAAGCTCCCTTTCACTTCAAAGGGTGTTTTGTGCATATACGAGACTCCCTGTGAGGCCAAAGGGAAATAAGGCTCAGATTCAGTGAGAGTGGATGAAGCTGAATATAGCAGAGAAAAAGTCTGATGTTAAAAATATCCCAACAGGAACAAACAAACAGCATCAGCTGCGTCTCATTATATAGTGTGCAGGCTGTACAGGGCAGGATGGGGAAGAAAAGGGAAGATCCAGAAGGGAAATAAACACTGATTAATATTTGGAATGCACAAGGGATTCACAATCTAAAAGAAACAAAAGCATAATCTCTGTGCCTCTGATTTTGGGCCCAGCCAGAAAGAGGAAGAGTGAGCTGAACGCCCAGTGTGTGGATGATGCTCAGAGTATAAGCAAAACATTCCAAAAGTGGCAAATATAACTCTTACAGATCAGCAGAATGCCACATAGCAAATTATTTTCTTATTGCTTTATGACGTACCTTACAATTGTATCTAATTACACATATATATGTACAATAATACAAAGAGGCATTGCATTAGTTTAAAAAATTAGAAGTCAATTGTGGTAGAGTTTTCTTTCATAAACATAAAATCCTATTGTAATGAACTAAATGAAGTATATATGGATATACACTAGAATTATAAAGTAAGTAATTTGCCTCGGAGGTAAATATTACAGAAAACTGTTGAGATATATGCCTGAGAGTTGAAAATCCACGCTCAGGTATCTAAGCAAGGATACAGATTGTAGGAAGGAGTTTTAATTTCTTCACATAACCCATTTTTGAAAGTTACCTAAACTGCACTTAAGTATTTTAGCTTTCATGAGACTCCTTTGCCTGTCATTTTAATGTGAAAATCCCATTTGCTTTCCTATCTGAAAAAGACATGTCCTATACTTATAGCTTGAGTTGTAAAGAGAACTCAGTTATTTCCGTAGAGTTATAACTCAGCCCTTATATTTCGCAAAGGATCGGATTTCTATTTTATTGTAGTAATGCCAATATATGTAAAGGCTGTTGGAATTGGGGTATTTTGAAGAAAAGTAAATTAGGTACTGATGCAGAAGCAAATAAGTATAGAATGGTATTAATCTGTAAAAAAAGAGAAGAGAAGAACAGAGAGATGGCAGCAAACCAACAGGCAAACACATTATTTTGGTAAGCCTCAATGTTGCCACAACTACTGAAATTTAACCATATACAATTTTACCTCCACAAACCACAGTAGTTATAATGAATATATTTTAAACCATCCAATTTTGAAAGACAGTAAACTACATGCAAACAGAGTATAATTTTGATATTTTGAAAACTCCACCCTAAAGTTCATAAATCAACTCACTTCATGGAAGTAGAACAGTACTGCAAGGGCTGTAACTTCTCAAAATATAACCAACACATGTTGATAAAAGTCACATCTAATTTTTAAATTTCTATGTTAATATTAAACATATTCAAATATAGGAATGCATTTTATCTAATACATACATTCTAGAAAATATAAATCTGACATAAAGCTGATGTGCATTAGTTTTCTGTAACAAATTGCCACAAACTTAGTGGCAATAATCTTCCCAATTTAATCACATTGGAATTTATGCTCTCATAGCTCTGGAGGCAAAAACAACATTGGGCCAAAATCAAGGTGTCAGGAGGGCCATGTTTCCCCAGAGACTCTAAAGAAGAATTCATTCTTTGTCTCTTCCAGCTTCTGGTGGCTACTGGCATCCGTTGGCATGAGGCCACAAGACTCCCATTTTCAAGGTCAGAATCTTCAAATCGCCCTCTACTCCACCTTCACACAGTCTCCTCTGTGCGCATCAAATCTCCTGCTGCCTTCCAAAGATGCACATTACATTTAGGGTCCAGCCAAATAGTCCAGAATAATCTTCCCAACTTAATAACACCTACAAACACCCTCTAGCATGCCTCCCACCCCCTTAAAGTAACATTTACTAGTTCCAGACATTAGAATGTGGATACCTTTTAGGAGACTGTTTTTCAGCCTAGCACAGAGGTCAATAGGAGAGACCTGATATTCATAGAGAGATTTGTGTAATAAATAAATATTTACTTGACAACTATGTGCTGGCATAGAGTGAGGCAGAAGGAATATAACTGCAAACAAGAGAGTTATGGTCCCTGTCCTCGCAGAGCTTCCACCCTAGGTGGCCCAGGGCTTCTGTTGCTCCATGAAGGTGAAAGGGAAGCCTTAGAGACATGGAGTGGTCAGTGGGAAGTTCGAAGAACATCGAGAAGGTTGGACATGGCTGCTGTGGGAAGGTGAGAAAGACTGGGTAGAGTGGGATCTGGGACTATTTGAGGGTCCAGGGGTACCAGCCATTATTGTCCACCATGCATTCCAGCTGTTCATCCTCGGAGCCCACGGCTCCATGGATAACTCTGCAATTTCCTTAGTGGAATTTTTTAGAGCACAGGGGAGGAAACATATTTTTCTTTACTCTCTGAGTTCTTAGCTGAGACCCCTGTTAAAAGACAGATTAACAACAACAAAAACAGAAGATTCATTAGCATAAATACCTCTGTACACCTGGGAGATACTCAGGGGAAAATAAGTCACTCACTGAGGTAGCTTAAATCACCAGCTTAAATACCGTCTTCAGTTAAAGACAAAGGGTAGAAGTGTGCGTGCGTGTGTGCGTGTGTGTGTGAAGGGTTGTGAAGGTGGTGAAGGGATGAGTAGTTATGGCCAGTTATCAGGAAAAGCAAGAGTAAGGTTTGTTATGCACATTTAAGTCACTGATGAGAGTTTCTTACAATTTAGGGTCATCCTTCTGTACCTGGTTCAGAGAGGGAGGCACCTTTACAGATGGAGATTTTCTTTACAAAAGGGTAACTTATACTCTGTCTTCAAGGCTTCTCCTGTGTCTGCTATTTGTTCAAATAATCAGCTCAAAATAATCCTTATGTCAAAGAGACATTTTGGGGTGGCATATACTATTACCATTCA
Organism: Miniopterus natalensis; assembly: GCF_054644295.1. Lineage (NCBI taxonomy): Eukaryota > Metazoa > Chordata > Mammalia > Chiroptera > Miniopteridae > Miniopterus > Miniopterus natalensis. The sequence continues at coordinate 14,552,754 of NC_142086.1, read as the reverse complement.
AGTGTCTACCATTTATCACATCAATTAATTTCATTTTCCAACATATAGCACTGAAAGGTTGTTTATCATTACCTATAACAAGAAGCATATTATATAAAAAAGCAAACTTTAGTTTCTAAATATTTGTCATTTTATTTTAATTTTATTATTATTATTTTTAAAATATATCTTTATTGATTTCAGAGAGAAGAAAGGAGAGGGAGAGAGAGAGATAGAAACATCAATGATAAGAGTCATTGATCAGCTGCCTCCTGCAGGCCCCCCGACTGGGGATTGAACCTGCAACCCCTGCATGTGCCCTGACCGGGAATCGAACCCTGATCGCCTGGATCCTAGGTCAGCGCTCAACTGCTAAGCCATGCCTGGTCGGGCTGTCTGCCATTTTAAATTAAATTAGATTTTTAAAAAGATGAAATACGTGAAGGCTAGCAAAAAAGAGTACTGCTAATATTTTAGAATTTCAACATCTGTTCATGTTCTGTTTTGTATCTATTTTTACCTGGTCTTTGGAAAAGATGATAAGTCTTTCTAATGTGTAATTATTTAGAGAATTCTTTAACAAATATGAGGATTATACATCTGCTCCTTTTCCTGATAATTCTTCACATATTTCAGTTCTTATCTCTAGAAAAGTACAAGGCAGGAAAAATTTAAAAATTACTGTCAAATATTAATCCTCTCATAATAAAAAGAATCTGAATAAGGTGATAATACCAAAAGAAAAACTGGTTTGCAAAAAAAAAAAAAAAAAATCCATAGTTTGATTATGCAGATTTGGGGTTTTCCGTATCGCAGCCAATGACTTAACGATCACCTCCACCTGCCACCCAGACTAGCACTTCCGTTCTGCATTTATTCTGCTCTTACATTTTTAGCCTCTTTATATGCCAAATGAAACCAGATGCCCCACACCTTCTCTCACTGAGTATTTATCTTTGTAATAAAGCAGAGAGTAAAATAATATCATGTTAACGATGTTGATTAATCAGTGTTTTATCTTCCTCATTTTGCTCTATTTCTACCCCTATTCGAGGAAATAATTTGCTGAGAACTTCTTGCTTCAGAGAAGAAATCTGGAAAAATGAAGTATTAGAAAAAATATTCTAATATTTTAGAGTGTAAAATATTAGAGTATAAAAGTACTTTTGAGCATAGACACACTGGCATACTGGCCAAGAGCACAGAAAACTAGAGAATCATTTCCAGTGTTGGCCTACCACTCTCTTCGTACTATCAAGCTGAGCAAAGAGAAGCTGGACTCTACCCTAGGGCACCACCTCAAGAGAGTTAGAAAAATCCAAGAGAAGACGAGAACAGACCAGAATTCCTCTACCTGGGTGTTACTGAGATTTTGGGACAAATGATTCTTTGTTGTGGAAAGCTGTCCTGCTCGCTGTGGGTTGTCTGGTAGCAGTCCTCACATCTACCCAGCAATATCACCCTCCTCCCCAACTGTGACAACCAAAAATAGAGCCAGACTTACCAAAGGTCCCTGGGTGTGGGGGAAGGCGCCTTTGCTTGAGAACCACATATGACCTGGGGGATTAGGCCTTCAGCAGCCCCAGGACAAGCTTCCTGTTCTCATGCTGCTGGAATATTGAGCCTGGTTCAATGTCTCTCAAGGATTTTTGAAGGCTAATTTATAACTTCCCAGGTGAGCAATCTTCTAAGGTAGGCCACATCTGAATATCTGTTCAAGATATGCCTGCTATTTATCCTGCCAGAAAGTCTTTTGTTTTCTTTTAGGGCTGATCGAGATTGCCTTTCAAAGCAATTTTTCTCTGATGACTGAATTTGGATAACAGAGGATACACGTTTTTCTGATGAGAATTTATATGCAGTGCCATGTTGTACCTGGAAAGTTTAACACGTATGATTTTACCTAAGAGATTTTTGAAAATATTTTCATGATATTAGTTGTCCAATCTATTGTACTTGGTTTTGATTTAAATCGAAGCATTTCTTATTACCAAAACATATTTGGGGTTGTTAATAATAAAAACCACTATGTAAAATAGGTGCATAAACATAAAGGTAAGTACAGATAAGAATTGATTGGAAGGAAATGGGAAATAACTTCTTGTGACTATAATTTAGCATTGCATACCTGATTCCATAGCAGATGGAGAAAAATGGTAAGAGGTATAAGGCATTAACAAATTATCATCTCATAATCAGGTCATATTATATTTTCATGGTGATTTCTGATGGCTAACAGGAAAAATGGATTTTGGCTTGTAAGACTTTTGGAATCCTTACATCACATTGCTGTGTATTCCAAAAATATATGTTTACACACCTACCATCGTCTACACTACTATCTAAAATAGCCAGGAATTGGCTGCTCTAACTCATTTATTGTCAGTACATATAGATACTTTTTAACTGCTAACATGTTTTTTAAGAACACTAAGATTTATTTGGCTCTATTTAAATGATATTTTTATGGGGTTCTATGAATAGAAAACATGTGCATGGTAGAAATGTACAAAAGTTAAAGTCACGTAAAAAGCTAAAAATAAGTTAACTTCCCCATCTTAAACCACCTCCCAGATTCCCCAGAGGCAGTTACTGTTATCAGCTAGTTGTGCCTTTTTCCAGAGATATGTTATGCATAAACAAACATATGCATATACATTCTCTTTATGCACATGGTATTGCACTCTATATAAAATTCCAACCAAGAAAAATTAAAAAGCTGTAGGGTTTTTTTAAGTAAAAATGAACTTTGATTTATAAGCCAGATTTTAACTATGACTTACATCTGACCATGTTCCTGGGACACATTAATCTTGGGTATACAAATAGGGACACATTAAGATTCATATACCTTACTTTGTGGAGTTTTGCCTCAGCCTAAATTTCAATGCTTTAGTTTCCTTAACATCTCTTCCAGGTATCTTTTGGAGTCCATATGTGTTATCTCAGCTGTGTTCACGTACAATTCTTCTTCGTCTCTTTTCAGCCTGAAGCCTGCAGCCTTCAGTCTGCAGCCAGAGGCTTTTGGATGATCCCTCTGTTGCTCACAATTAAGCCCTCTCCTTCCCCACCAGGCTCTGTGGGGACCTTGGCTGCTGGCTGCTGCCTGCGGATGCAGCTCCGCTGGCGCAGGGCTGGCTCTCTGGAGCCCTCAGCACAGCAAAGCTATGTGCAGTGTTCTCCGCACAACTGGGAAGGCACAGCTTCTCCTTTTGGTTTCTCGCAGGCTCTCTCGCCAACCACCAAGCTTCTGTCCAGATTCAGTTAATCACAAAATCACAGTACTTGAGGTTTCTTTTTGTACGTAGCAGCACTGAGGACTCCCGCAGATCTCAAGCATCGTGGTTGGCATTGCCTCTGTGCTTGACTCTCTTTAAGAGAGCTCTCCCCGAGGCTGTATGGACTCTCACAAAGAAGTTCTACATACAAGCGCCGCCTCACGAGGCCATTAGACATGTCTAGATTTCTCCGACACCTGAAATAAACACAATTTGTGTTCAGAACTAAATATACTAATTGCATGTATCAATGACCTCCTCCCACTAACCTGCCTCAGCCTCTTTCCTTTCCCTCTCCTGCCGTCTTGCCCAGTTCTACTTGAAAAGGGGGAGAAGACAATTCACAGCAACTCTGGACACTCCTTCCCACTACCCCTCCCGCTTTCGGTTAAATATCATGACACTGCCCGATGTTTCTTCCTGCATGTTGCCATCTAGACCACTTAGTCTAACCATGATTTTCTTTTTTGCAGTAGCTAGACATGTTTTATAGTTATTGTTACACTCACAGCCCCAGGATGTATTTGTTTCCATGGCAATCGAAGGTGATGTTTCCCAAAGCTATTTATCTATACAGCACACTTGAAACCGTAGCATGTTGGTGGGATGCTAGTGAAGATTGTGAGTTATAATGATGGCATCTAGCAACACTACATTTGGTGTACATGTTTGCGTTTTTAAAAGTTTTCCATCAGATAACAGGAAAATGTTTTCATGATAGAAGTCTAATTCTTGTTTCATTTGGTTGGTATTAAGCCAGTTTTTCTTCTCCTTCATGTATCTTTCTAGCCTTTCATCTTTAAAGTTCAGCTACAAGGTTGACAGCTCCAGGAATGAAGGACTCCTCTTACAACAAAGTGGTCATTTTCAGCTTTGTTTCACAGCCGACGTTCGTGACTCATAGAAAAACAACAGTATCCATAACCTATACACCATATCAAAAATAAATCCTATCAAACAAGCCCACCGAGCTTTACTGTAGGCCTGAATAACTCCTGACATCATGTAGAGATGATGGAAAGCCCAGCCCTTCTGTCCCGAGAGTATGTGTCAAAAGGAATGAAATGGAAGGAGATCCCATGAATGCTAACCTCCTTTTTCTGAACTAAGGTACTAGAAGAAGAAACCAAATTAGTTTGGTTGCCAACAACATCTAAAGCAAAGGAATTTTTGCCTAGCAGCCTTTTGAGGACTATTGGAATAGATGATATGCAGAAAACCCGCCTCCTACCATTTCCCACACCACCTGGGGAAACAGCATTACAGTAAAACATTAATTATTCCTGGTTAGGAAGGAGAGAGAGAAAGAGAGAGTGTGAGAGAGAGAGAATGCCTTTGTCTGATGTTTTTAATCTCTTCTTTGATGGTGAAGGGACTCAGAAATTCCGATGCTCTTCAGCAGGACATACTCTGTCAGGCTGTGTATGGGCAGGGGTCTTGGCTCGGTCACCATGCCCTGTTGATATGACTTTGTCCAAGGGCAACAGGGTAGGGTATTGTCCTGGGAATCTAAAGATATTACAATTAGACGTCAGGAGGTTAAGTCTATTATTGCCAAGATAAGGCTGTGTTAGTAGGGTTAAGTCTATTATTGCCAAGATAAGACTGTGTTAGTAGGATAACTCTATAGGAAAAGGGAACAAATTCAACAGGCCCAAGACACAAGTACAAATGATGACACACATATAGTATTCTTTGTATTTAAAAGCTCTAAATAATTGTAAAAAATCAGAAGAGAATATATGTTCTGTTGTCCTACCACCACATCAAGAAGGTTGGGTTTAGATTTATAGCTGTTGGACTCCTTGGAGTTCTGTATCAGACCACAGCAATGTAGAAGTTAGTGTGAGCCTGCCCCTCTCTCACTGTCCTTTGCACACATCCTAGATCCTTCACATTCTACAAGGAGCATCCATACAATGCTTGAGAACACCCCAGCCTATATATTTAAAATTCATTCAGTTTTCCCAAGCACCTTCCCCATGGCTACCCCTTAAACATAACGGTGCTGTATTAGTTTTTATGAAGCATAAACTTAGTGGCTTAAAACAGCTACATCTCATAGTTTCTTTTTTTTTAATCTATATTGATTTCAGAGAGGAAAGGAGAGATAGAGAGAGAGATAGAAACATCAATGAGAGAGTCATTGATTGGCTGCCTCTTGCACATCCCCTACCAGGGATAGAGCCTGCAATTGGGGCATGGAACTCGGGTTCCTGACTAGGAATTGAACCAAGATCTCCTGGATCCTAGCTGATGCTCCACTGCTGAGCCACGCCAGCCAGGCTCATAGGCTCTTTAGAGTAGGAGCCAAGGCATGGCTTAGCTGGGTCCTCTTACAAGGTTATAATTAAGGTGTTAGGCCAGGAGCATTCTCATTTGAAGGCTTGAGTGGGGAAGGGTCTGCTTCCATGTTCCCTCAGCATATTTGCACAATTCATTTCCTTAAAGGTATAGGATTCATGGACTGCTATCCCTGTTCTTTTAGCAAGGCCAAATCTTATATAACACAACATGATCATGGAAGTGACATTCCATTGCCTTTACCATATAATGTAATGTAGTCACAGGAGTGATGTCCCAATACCTTTGCCACATTCTATTATTTAGAAGCACTCACAGGTTCTGCTTATACTCAAGGGCGAGGATCGGGACTATACAAAGTGATAACACCAGAAGACATTGATCAAGGGGCATTTTAAAGCCTTTCTGCATATACTTGTGGTATGGACTACCTTCAGAAGGATGGACCATGAGATGAAGGCTGTGCATAGGTTGGATATAGGCTCAGGGTCTATTTGGGCAAGGAATACCAGGGCCCTATGTACTTGGCCTGTGTTTTGGGAGGCAAACACATAGGCTCCATGTTGATATAGTCCTTTGGCTCAGAGGACTTCTCCAAGGGGACAGGCAATTAGAATAGAGCCAGAGTGGAAACCTTTAAAGTACAGAAACCGAGGCATTTTGAGGAGGACATGATGAATGGAAGCTGCAAAGTGAGAGTCAGCATTTACCTGAAAGGGACTGTTTAAAACAGAAAAGGCTCTGCGTACACCAAAAGAGAGAGAAAAATAAATTGATGAATTCAAGTTTCTCCCTTTCCCAACAGCTTGAGAAGCACACGAGAAAAATCGCATCAGCTATAGGAAATTAAAAACTTTATTTTATTTGCTTTTTTCATACAGCGCGGATAAATATTTCAGTCCCACTATATCAATCTTTAACTCAAAGCTTCCAATTTACCCTGTTGTTGGTAATTTTATCTTCAGCAATTCTTGAATCACTCCCAGAGCCTGGGCGGCTGTACCAGGGTTCTGGGGCAAGTCCAAGGCTTATGCGAGGCCAATGCGTTTGAAAGCTCCCTGCTGCTGCTGGATATTTGAATGCACTTTTATTTGGCTCATGTTTCTCAATTCTTTTTCTATTTTCAAGCCTATATTTTTCAGCTATATTCACTATAATTCTTGCTGTTTGTAAGATGACTTTTATTTCCATGTGATTTTTCTTTTCCTTTTCTATGTTTTCTTGTGTTTTTTTTTTTAGTTTACTTTTTTTTTTTCCCCCTCTTTGATATTTTGTCTTAGGACAGTTTTTAAAGCTTTCTTTGATAGTATTTATATAATTTTTATTTTCTCACAAATTCTTATTTTAATAGATACCCTATGTTTACTCTCCATTTTTTGGTGTTACTTTGCTCCTCTTATGTTATATATCTTCATCTTGTTGGGATGCAGATTCCTTCTGACTTTGGTTCATTTTTTCATGGGAACTAATCTGTTAGGATCACCTCTTCACTGAAAAATAAGGAGAAAATATTTCTCAGTTTATTTTCTTTCTCCATATACATTATCAGTCACTCAAACTGCTCTGAAAATTTGGGCAAAGAGAAAGTAAGCTTGGACCAGAGAGAGCCATTCTCTCATAAGCTTTTGTTTTTGATGATTTTGTATTTTTGCAAGTGTCTTCAGTGGTCAGTGACTGGCTGTTGTGACACACACTGTCCCTTTCAGTCCCTCTAACGGTTGGCCTGTATAGGTGAGTATTTGTTCCTTGTTTGGCCTCAGTCTCTGAGACTCTGTAGTGTGGAATAAGGCACACCTGCTTTTTCCATAACCCATGCAGATCCTTAAACTTATCATTTCAGATAAAGCAATCAATCATCAATCGTTCTGGTCACAGACATAGGTACTATCTGCTTTGCGTGTATTAACATATCTAGGTGCAAATACAGACATAGACATAGACAAACATAGACATAGACATAGACATAGACATAGACATAGACATAGACATAGACATAGACATAGACATAGACATAGACATAGACAGACATAGACATATAGACATAGACCATAGACCTAGACATAGACATAGACATAGACATAGACATAAACATAGACATAGACATAGACATAGACATAGACATACATAGACATAGTCCAGGCGTCGTGCCACAGATTGGTCCTTACTTATATCACTGTTCTTGGCAGCTTATTTGTAAGTTGGGGTTTCAAGTTGAGTTGGCTTTTCAGGCTTTAATTGAAGATAGAATATTCTTATTTGAACTTCATGCATTTTATAGTTTTGATAGTTTTCAATTTTTTAATTGAATTTATTGGGGTGACGCCGGTTAACAAAATTATGCAAGTTTCAGGTGCACAATTCTATAACACATCATCTGCACACTGTGTTGTGTTCACCACCCCAAGTCAAGTCTCTGTTCATCACCATTTACCCCTCCTAGAAATGCCTTTACTATGACAGCTCTAACCATAAACCTCGGGACATATATTTTAAAATAGCAATTTTTGAAGAAAAGATAATGAACTTAAAATGTCTTTTTTATTTCATGGTTCTCCTATTGACATCTATCATTTAGAAAATATTATTGTGAAGACCAAATGGGCAATCTGGAAGGCTTTGTTTAGCACAAACTCTTTGCAGCAAGTGATGAGTTTAATAATATTCCCAGTGAGAGCATAGTGCCAGAAAGTGCCGATCCATATTCATGAATTCATTTTTACTTAGCTATTATTCTTAAGGAAATTCAGTTTTTGACCCTGTATACCTATTCTTGATCACCTAAAAAGCAGAACACTAGGATTTCAGAAGTCTCTCCTCACTGTTCACTCAAGAAAAACTGTGGTTTGAATATTCCTATCTAGCCCTTTCTCTCTAGCTAAAGGGTGGTAACATGTGGAGAAAACTTTTCTCTAGGGTGTATAGCAAGAACTAACCCAAGGCTAAAGATTTAGTGAGCTCCATGAAAGAATTGCAAATATTTCTATTTCATTATTTCTTTTGAGATTGAATTTAAAGTCAGGAATAGACAGAACACAAGCTGTTATTTTATTTTACTTTATTTTAATTTTTAATTTTAATTTTTTTGTTTAAAATATTACAAATGTCCCTTTTTGTCCCCAATGACCCATTCCACCCCGTCCCATCCCCCTCCCCAGTCCTTCTTCCCATTATTGTCCGTGACAAGCTGTTATTTTAATTAAACACATTTGGACCCCTTACTGTTAACTCTTCATTTGTAGGGGCATTAACTCATATTTTTTGATGTTACTAGTTTTATTTGAATAAGTTAAATTTCCATATGTTCTAATAATGCATTAGCAGAAGATGAATTTTATAATGATTACTCTACTACTAACTCTAATGCAGACTGATTAAAATCTCTTTTTTCTCATCAAATAAAGACTACATAAGTTCAAGAGAGAGCAAATGTTCACATAATCATTCCTACTTTATTGTAGTGGAATATGTTACATAATATGGCACTAATTCTTTTATGCTTTAAAAATAAGAATTGAATTAAATCTCATTTTTATTATCTAGCATGATCATGAGAAAAATAAAACCATATGTGCTATAATTTATGACCTCTGTTTTAGAGATAAGGAAATTAATGTTCCAAAGCTTCAGGTAACTCCCCTAAGATCACAATGCTGACAAGTGGCAGTAGCAAGTTTCTAAATAACCTAACTATGGCCTATAACATAATAAAGTCTTCTAAATTTTGAGAATTGTAGCTAATCTAGAAGAGCTAATGTGGGAAAATGAAGCTGGACAGAACAAATATCTTGTGAAAGATTTTGAAAAACAAACTTGAGAAGTAACTAGTAAGTTATCCCATTTTCCACTGTTAATGGGTGCTAGCCAGTAGTGTTGAGGATACCTTTTGATTTTAAACTTATGCAAGAACTTACCATTTGAAGGAATTGTATATAAAGCAAGAATATCTTACTGAGTTGTGGAAACCAAATATATAGGAGAAACCCATTTTTATAATCCTACTGTTGAGTATGACAAGAGATGGGCTAAGCTCCTCTTAGAACATGTTATTAATATGTTTAGTCAATGCTTATATTAAATTTGCCTTATGATATATTACTTGCATAACTTTAAGATATAATGTATAAAAGGTATTTTACCTGCCATAGAAAAAGTTATAGCCTCTATGAGCGACACTTTTTTTGTTTAATAGAATTTGGCATATGACCAGTTAATTTTAGCAATTGACAGATGGAAACAGGGAAAAAGTAGAAGAAATATTAAACAAGGAGACTTTTTTCCATCTCTTAAATTCTTGATGGAGTATAACATATGTCTCTGAGTTTAATTAGTCTTGAGATCAAGAAACAAATTAACTATGCGGAATCATAATGAATTCATCCTCGCTGTCATTGTTTTATTACATAGCTATAGATATGTAAAATGGAAAGCTATAGCTTACATTCCAGGTGTGGGATATATACTCATTTTGACTGATTCATTGTCTCAACTTGATATATTTGGGAATATTATTTTCAAAAGCCTTTTTTTGTGTGGTTACAATTTACATAGATTACCATTATCTCAAGAATGGCATAAAAAAAACAGGATGTTAAAGTAATAGGTGATCTGTCGTAAAGTGTTTATCTACTGTTGTTTTGACAGTTCTAAAAAACATTCATAGGCTAAAAAAGCTGTGCATTCATTGTCTATCAATGCACAAAAGCAGCTGAAAATAATACACATTTATTATCTCACAATTATCTCACAGATTCCTGGGTTAGGAAACCAGGTTTCTCTCATTGGATCCTCAGATTTTGGAAATATCAGAAAGCTACAGTCATCTCCATACTCTTGTTTGAAGAATCTTAGTCCTGTCTTGGCTGATGTGGCTCAGTTGGGTAAACATCGTCCTATGCACTAAAAGGTTGCTGGTTCAATTCCCGGTCAGGACACATGCCTGGATTACAGGCTTGATCCCTAGTAGGCGGTGTGCAGGAGATAATTGATGATTCTCTCTCACATTGATGTCTCTCTCTATCTCCCTCTCTGTTCCTCTCTCTCTCTAAATTCAATTTGAAAAGAAAAAAAAAAAAAAAAATGAACCTAAGTCCATGGTACCTGGATGATTCAGTCTCTAATCGGCTTTTTTACTGAGACTTCCATTCTCATGAGCTGTTGGTTAGAGCTGCTTGTCAGTTCTCATCATGTGAGCTTCCCATAGAGCTTCATACACTCTTACAGCAAGAAGGAGTACCATGAAGAAAGAATGTAAGCAAGATGAAAGTCACAGTACTCTGTAAACTAATCTCAAAAGTGACATCCCATCACTTTTGTCATATGCCGCTCATTACAATTAAATCACTAGGTCTAGCTCACACTCAAGGCGAGGGAAGGACACAAGAGTGTGTGTATGACTGAGCAGTGAAGGATCACTGGGAACCATTTGAGAAGGGTGCCTACCAGAGCTATAAGTTTTTAACTTCCAGGAAAACAGAACTTGATTTTGCTATTTGTAATTTACTTTTCCCCTCTTAATTTTAGACTATAAAGAAAGCTTATCATATCAGTCAACATGTCAACAACAAGCAATGGTAAATGTTTCCTTATCTTGAATAAACAGACATGTTTTACTATAGTGAAAACAAGAAAAGAGGGCAAAAGTAGGGTTTGCTTTTGTGACTCATGATTTCCTACCAGGACAAGACTATAAAATTTCATATTTAAGAATCATATATGCAATTTAGTAACCATGAAATTGCTTTCTCTCTCTTTTTGTTATATTGCCTGAGATTTTTGGATTGGTTTAGATTAGTCTATCACATAATTATAATACCAAGACAATAATTAGCATGATATAAATAAATAATGCATAGACAAGAGCAGAGATAAATCGTATTTGTTCTTGATCAAAGATTGCTTTGCTGATATTATGAAAAATACAATTGACTTCCTGGCTCTAATTTTTTTGGAGTTCTTACAATTCCATATATTGATTTCTTTGGACTTATGTTGGGGCTAAGATTTAGAGTGAAGACCTACATGGGTTTTATTCTCTTTCTCCAAAGCTTTCCAATGAAATTTGTGTTAATATATGTTTACCTTCCAAATATTTTCAAGTAACTCCTCAGCTGCTCTATTACTGCTACCCTGTTTTAAGACATCACTATTGCTCTTCTAGATTTTCACAGTCTTGTTCTCATTTTTCTCGCTGATTCCATTCTCATGCTTTCCTCCTACAATCTTAGCTCAATAGAGCACCCTGAGTAATCTTAAAATGTAAGTCAAATTATATCACATCTCTGTGAAAACCCTTCAGCGCTTTCTTACCTTACACAGAATGAAAGCCAAAATCCTGTCCAAGGCCCACAAAGCCCTGTGATTGGGGGAACCGTCATGTCCCCAACATCTCCTTACCATTGGCCGCTTGGTCATCATGTTCAACACACGACTGCATCCTTGCAGTTCTCCCAAAACCCAGGGAGTGTTCGAACCTTTGCACTGGCTGCTCTTCGCCCAGGGATTAGCCTGACTTGCCCCTTCATCTCTTTTAAATAATAACCTGAATGTTTCTTCTCACTCTGGCTATATGGCCCTATTTAAAAACTGAATTTTCTGCTTTTTTGGCTATCTTTTTCTACATTCCCTGCTTTCTCCCCCTCTTCTTTCAACAACATTATTTAATTTGTTTCTCCCCTCTGAAGAGTTGCTGTCTATTCTGTTAACCTAGGGACTAGAATAGTGCCTGGTATATTTGATGGTAGGTGCTTAAGAAATTGTTTTTAAATAAAAATTTCAATTTTTTTCTCTCAGTAAAATAATCAGACTCATGCCCACCTTATCTTAACTCATGCACAAATAAAAAACTTATATCCTTTTATTTATTTACAAAAACATGGTCAAACTATTTTTACTTTCTTTTTCTTACTTGTACAGAAGGGCATAAGTTTGCATATGGACAATGTTGTCTAAATCCTACATGATCTATGTAACTTTTCTTCCCTGGGTTATCTTATATTAGACACACAGAAATAACAAACTCTATGATTAAATATTTTGATCTTATATTTAATAATTATGCTGCTATGTCATAAATAACTTTATCATGAGGTCCAGGAATTAATTTTTATTAGGTTCATGTAATAATTAACACATAGTTAATTAAATTATAGTGCCTTACACTATATTTAACTGTTTTCTACCATATGCAAGAGAACACATATTTTCTAGTCTAAAAGCTAAGAAAGATTTTTTTTCCTCCCTATTTTCATTTATTTCTATTTTCTTTCTCAGTTTGCACCACAACTTAAGTCATATCTCACCCAAGTTCCCACTGCGCCTTAACTGGATATTTTGATGTGGGTCTCTGTGAAAGATTAGGTCAGGCCTAAGAAGGTGAAATGTAATCAAAATAGATGTAACATTCTAGTTCGGGTACATAACCCTACTTAAATTCTATACTACAGAATTTATGTAATTTGACTTTAATGATTTTAGTTGGCTAGAAATTACAACATGATATTGTTCTTAAAAAATGTAATTCTAAGTTTAGTTTATACTAATGGCAGTATGCTACATGAAACACAAGAAATTACGACACAGTTATATTCTATTCTACATGTAACAGTGTAACTTGTTGATTTTGTATGTTAAGGAAGGCTGACAACCTAGAGCAAATTAAAAAGAGAAAGTTTTAACACTAGAAAGTTTGCTTGATAAATTTGTGGTGGAGGTTAGTAAATATTTGGAGCAGGTAGAGGAAAGAAGTATGAAAACTGTCTCCAAGGGTGATCCTGGAGAAGAGAATGCAGAAAGTTCTATATTATTTGAAAGTTACAAAAACCAGTAAATTAAAGTAACAGTTTTAGTTTTGATAGAAAGAGAGACTTTTTAATAATAAGAGCCTTTGGGAAATGGAATGTGTTGCCTAGTGAGGAAATGAGTTCTGCATAACAGGACATGTTTGAGCAGAACTCCAGATGTTCAGGCAGTAAATGGAGCCTGAGGTTGATGATACTTTAGTTCCATTCCAATCTTGAACTTTCATGTTTCTTAAAGAGAAGAAACTTGATGGAAGGAGAACTGGATTTGTGCTTAACATAGAGATGGCATTTATTTAATATGATAAAGAAGCCCAGTAGAATTTACATTCTTCTTAATGTCATGAGAGAGGCAATGTCAAAAAGCAAATAAAACTTAAAAACTTGATGAAAACACAGTGAAATATGTAGGAACTAGCAGAATATTTAATTTAGGGGAAGGCAAAAAATAAATCAAGCAGCTAAAGAAGTCAGTACTCAAATCTCCAAATAATAAAGTCAAGCTGAGAGAAGCCCTGGCTCCTGTAATATTGCAAAAGTACATAAGAGAAGTTGTTGTTCACGTTGACCTTCATACAATCCGGACAAAGAAAAGGCAAGAACAGCCTGTATCCTGGTATAAATCAACACTCAGTATGTTGTGCTGTCTAGAAAGGCGGAACTAAAGGAGGTAGAGTATGAAAGGAAAAAGTCATTAAACTCATATGGGAAAAGTTCCAGCTGTGTATCCGTTAAGATGGTATCAATGGGCTGACTGTGAAATGTTTTAAACAAGCAGGATTTAAAATGGTGATATTTTAGGAGCACATATTCATTCACTTTGAAAGCTTTAATGAGAAAAGCAAGAGCAACTGAAGAGTCACCCCACATGACCAGGCATTTCTGGAAACTTCTTTCCCAGTCACCAGTGTATGCCCAAGTCTTTAGCTTTTAAGGACACATTGTCACAGAAACATCTGATATCAGTTCTCACTGGTTTCATTTACTTGATAAATAAATGAGAAAATAAAGAAATAGAAATAAAATTGCTGTGTTGTGTTTTTTTCCTATAGTATTTAGTAATTGATTCTGTGTTTTTTTTTTCTTTTGGAAAACAGCTCAGTAGGGACAAGAAAGAGATTTATACCATGATAAAAGCAAGAAATCTTTTTAGTATCTGTTTAAAGAATTTACATTACCAGGGGAGCTTAAAGCAGACACTTATAATTAAGGTAAGTGAAATTGATTATCCAGTATAAGGTGTAGGCTCCTTAGAGAAATCTATCCTAGGTAAATCCCCCTCATCTCTGCTATACTCTCCTGTGCCACTTTTTTTTTTTTTTTTTTTTAATGAGATGATAGGGACAACTATGTGACTATTTTCCCCTTAATCATAGAAATTGCTTCCTTCAGCTTTTTTATTTTACATATAAGATTTATATATTATTTGCATAACCAAAATATTGATGCTGAACTCTGTGGAAGAAAAAAATGAACAAAAGTGTATCTTTGTTTTTAAGATATAGGAAGCACTAGGCCCATCTAAGGTTTCTCCATATGAGAGAAGTTGTCTAAGTCTTAAAATAAGATAAAATTATCAGATGTGGTCATAGTCAGAAAACATTTTAGAATCAAGACTAAAGGGTGCATTTTCAAGCTTGATTCTCTTTAAATACTTCCAGAGTGTGCATTTATAAGTTACCATTCAATATCAATTGTTGAGCTAATGAGATATGAAAATGAGAGAGTGAGGTTTCAGTGGTACTCAAATCCTCCCACAACCACATCAAAATTACAACTAAACTACAGAACAGTCATTATTCCAAATCACCTGAAAGCTAGCTGAACAGAAGTCTTATAACTAAGGATATGAGAAGAAGCCACATCAAGACTGTAAGAGGGGCAGAGACTGGGAACAAGTTGTACTTGTACCCATACATGGCAGTTAAAAATTGGGAGAGATATCTCGGCTCTGGAGGTCCTTTTTGAGGAGAGAGGGGTCCCAGTGCCACACTAGGTCTCAGACCCCAGGCTCCAGTGCCAGGAACAGAATTCCAATGATTTCTGGCTGTAAAACTATGTGAGGATTGTAGGTAAGACAGAGGGCTGCTGGAGTTCCAGGCCTTCTTATTAAAAGGCTCACACTTGGATTTACTCAGACTCACTCTCTCTGAGCTCCAGCATTGGGCAGCAGCTCAAAAAGCTTTAGGGACATACAGAGAGGAATTGAATTTTTTGGCATCAAGGCAAGAGCTGGAGGGGCAGCTTTCTCTCAGACAGAAGTGCCGACAGAGGACATTGTTCCTTTTCTGAGCCCTTCCCCCACAGAGCCAAGCAGTCAGGTACCACATTTAAGTTTCCATCAACCTGACTAACTCTTCACCTTGCCCTGGAGATTCCCTGAGATCCAGTCACACCAAGCTTGATGGCCCACCAAAGCTGTTTCCAGTGGCTTTTCCATATAAATGGCCTGTCTTGACTCATGCTGCAAAGTTTCCTAAACTCTCTCAAACAAGCATCATCTGGCCTCTGCATGCCCTGGACCTCTTGCTAAGTAGCCCCAAATCCAATACAAGTAGCAGTCACCTGTAGATTGCTCTGTAGTTCATGACAAGTGGCCCAGGGAAAGGCATAAGTGAACACTGACCTTGGCCGGACCTCGGGGGAGCCCCCAGAGCCAGTGTACCTCGTGGACAGCTTCAAAGCATATTGAAACACCACTCAACCACCTTTACAAGAGACAACTCAGAGCCCCATTAAAGTAAGTCCTGTTGCATGGGGCCAGCCCCTGCACAGCTGATCTTCCATGGTGGTTGCAGCCAGTCTTCACAACTGACCAACCTGGGGTTAAACACTTCCCACTGATGTTGCAAAAGCAATCAAAGTTCAACTACAACAGGAGTGTGTACACAGCCTACATGAAAGGCACATCTGGACTTCCCACCTTGGTTCACCCTAGAGGCTGTGCCAATAGACCCTGCAGGACACCTACTACATAAGGCCACTCTATCAACTCCAGGAGACATAGCAGCCCTACCTAATACATAGAAACAAAGACAGGGAGGCTGCCAAATTAAGGACACAAAGAAACATGTCTCAAATGAAAGAACAGAACAAAACTCCAGAAAAAGAAATAAACAAGATGGAAACAAGCAATCTACTAGATGCAGGGTTCAAACATTGGTTATAAGGATATTCAATGAACTTAGGAGAAGAGATGAACTTAGTAAGAACTCAACAAAGAAATAGGAAACATAAAAATGAAGATATGAATATAAAATAAAATATAAGTAAAAATATAAAATAAAAGACTTCCAGTAAAGAAACCCAAGAAGAAAAAAAGAAAAAAATGAAAAAGTATTGCCATGAAAAAAGGTATTTTTAACATGATACAGTATATATTTTTTCACTGGATCTGAGTTCACGTTGTATTTGTACAGATAGAAAATGAGGAGAGTCTGAACTTTAACCATGGAAGTAGAGTTGTAAGATTATGAGAAAATTAGCTAATTGGAATAACTTTTTACATTGACTTTCAGAATTACTACTGATATCTTCTTCATTCAAGAACAAAATTTACAATATAAAGCTATGAAATTGGAGCTAATATTTTGCAATGATAATGAAAATAGTTTTACTCTTTTTTGAAGCCCTTTAACTATAAAACTTGTATTGACCTTTTTAATGTGTTGTTATTCATTATTCACTAAAATTTAAAAAGCTAAAGTATATTAACAGCACTAGTTAATGGTTTTCATAAGGGATTATAAAGAGGAAAATTTTTTGGGTTAAGAATAGCTAAGAAGAATGGTAAATTTGAGAAAAGTTTAAAATGTATTCATGTAATTGGCTGGAATTATCATTTATCTTTCTGGGTCATGAACTGAAGAAAGAAACTCATTAAGAAACGTTTACTAACTTTGTTCTTTAACCTTTCCCTAAAACTTTCAATTAATTATTTACCTTTTTTACTCCTATTGCACAAGTAATGACACATTTATTTATTTTGATTATAACAATCTCTCAGTGAAAAGAAAGCCCTTGGTACAAAACCTCAATCATAAAACCATTAGCAAATCTTTTATTCTGGTTCTATTTTCTAACAATCATTTTCATATACTCCACTTTTTTTTTTACTTGCAACCAGTTTATTATCATATCATAAATCTGAACAGTTTCCCCCAATCTCATTAAAATAGTGGTTTCAATCTCTTCTCCCTGGACTTCTTATCAGTAACAAAACATATTCAATTGCAGAGATCACAGTGGAGCTCTCTTGGATTACTAAAATTTCATTACTTCCATAAAATTTGTCACAGCACATTTACAGATAGGTAATAAATTACAATGAATAATGCACCTGTCAAAATAGATGATTTGGGCTCCTTTGAAGACTGGACTAGGTAACTTCATACATAAGGCCTTCACCCAACTTTTCTGAGATTCTGTGATGATGCAGGCATGAAGCTTAGGAAGCCTTATTCTGAGGAAGAACATAGCAGGAGCAAAAACGAAGCCTCAGATAGACCACCCAGAAGCCAGCAGAAACTAAACCAGGAGGTAACTGCAGAGACAACTGGATTTAGCAGAGACAGAGTGGTGATCCCACCCAGTGACTTTCCTTTTCCTACTAAGGTTGATACCAGGCAAACTGTGAATTATGGAAAAAGTCCCTCTCTTTTGTTCACTTGCTTTTGACCAAAATGTATTAAGAGCCTCCTTACTAGACCTTGTGATAAGTTCTTGGGATCTTGGGGCATTCAGTTGAAAGAGAACCATTCACTCTCCTCCAGAATTTATAGTTTAATCAGCTGTTTTATTTTGGTGCAGTATATAAATGCTGAGAAAGAGCTATTTATGGGTAAAGAGGAACAGAAAAGAGAGCTCAAGTTCAAATGCAGAGGTCTAGAAGATGGGACATTTGTGTTGATAACTGAAAGGACAGTAGAAGTTTGTCAGGGAGACGGGATATCTAGACTGAGGGGACAACAACTATTAAAAAATAGAAACTAAGAGCAGTGTTACATATATAAGGAATTGCAAATAATGCAACATGGTTGGAGACAATGGTAGTTGTGTGGTGCTTGACCAG
The DNA here is from genome assembly GCF_054644295.1 of Miniopterus natalensis. Taxonomy (NCBI): domain Eukaryota; kingdom Metazoa; phylum Chordata; class Mammalia; order Chiroptera; family Miniopteridae; genus Miniopterus; species Miniopterus natalensis. The sequence continues at coordinate 14,534,326 of NC_142086.1, read as the reverse complement.
AGCATAGGTCCCTAAAAATGAATGACTTTAAAAGGTATTCCAAACTATTTGGGCTTTCATCTTTGAGACTATTGGAAGACATAGTACTATTTTAAGGAAAAATATGAATATTAACATTTTTAGCAAGGTCCATGTCAGTCATGAGAATAAAATTTAAAGGGGTTCTATGGTTCCAGTTCCATGTTGGCATCTGGAAAGAAGAAAGACTAAACTATGGCAATAGTGAAGGGAATGAGGCTGGACCCAGGCAAAATTATGGCAGAAGCAGAAGACAGGAAGCTGGACCCAGAGGGTTTGATAACTGGTTGGATATTTATTTATTTATTTATTTATTTATTTATTTATTTATTTATTTATTTAAAATATATCTTTATTGATTTCAGAGAGAGGAAAGGAGAGGGAGAGAGAGTGATAGAAACATCAATGATGAGAGAGTCATTGATCGGCTGCAGCCCTCAACTCGGGCATGTGCCCTGACCGGGAATCGAACCCTGATCGCCTGGATCCTAGGTCGATGCTTAACCGCTGAGCCACGCCCAGCCGGGCCTGGTTGGATATTTAGATGGGAAATAATGCACTAGGCCAATCATAGTTTCATTTTCTAAAATAGAGCACCTTTGAAGAGGAGCACGGTTGACAAGTTCGTTATTAGCCATGTTGTTTTTGACTTGTCTGTAGGACATCCCCGAGATGTGCAAGAGGTGTCTCAGGTGACGTAAGCATGGACAGTGAGGAAAACGTGTCTGGAGAGAGCTAAATTCTTGTCCCACAGTCACACCCTTGGACCTTAGAGGAGTTATTGGCCCCACTGAGCCTCAATTTCTTTATCTGTAGAGGGAAATCACACCTACCTCAGAGACACGCTTCATTCCCAAGCAGGGCTCCCTAGTGCAGTTGCTTCCTCTGGGAGGACAGGAAAACTATTTCTTTTTTTTTTTTTTTGCTCGAGGCATTTACTAACTGCTAAAGGATAGAGGCTAGGGGGAGTTGGGCTCAATTCACAGAGTAGTTGTGTCTACTTAATGAACTATGTTTAATCGATACACTAAACTTTCCAAAATTCCAGAACAGAATGAATTTTAATATATTTACTAGCTCTCTTCTCCCTTTCCTACAATTATTTGAGAATTTCCTTGCTAACTAGTTAGATATCTACTTCATAGCAATAAATCAACATAGCAATAAATAAGCATTTTAATGGCAGTTTAAAAAAAGGGTTTTCATGTGAGAATTCCATTAGCATTTGTGAGTTGAAGGTGATGGAAGCTCATTTTACTAGATTTACCAAGATTAAAAGCTTTTAATGTCTTTCAAGCTATCCATCAATCACTGGTTTAAGAAATAGTTACTGACTCCCTTCCATGGTGCAGGCACTGTTTTAGGCACCAATTATAAAATGTATGTTTTGACAATGGACAAATATATAATAATTTCAATTAGATATAAATATAAAATTCAAATTAAAATAATTCCAGGCAGTGATAAGCATACAGAAAATATAACCAGAAAAACAAAGCATAGATTTCTAAAAAAACAAAACACTGGAAGCTAATATGTTTACACTGGATATGGTGGTCAGGGAATATTTCTTCGAGGAGATGACAATTAAACAAAAATTTAAATGATGGCAAGTCAGACCGAGAACTAGGGGTCAAGGGTTCCAAGCAGAAAGGAAAGCAAGTTCAAGGCAGGAGCGGGTCTATTTACTTTAAATTAACAGTAAGAAGACCAGTGTGTATGGCGCTTCAGTAAACTGGGTCAAGACTTATAAGACATGAGACTGCGAAGGAGAGGAACCAAATGTATAAAACCTTATAGGTCCTGGTAGAGAGTTGGATTTTATGTGATATAAAAAACAAACAAAAAAATCACTGGACATTTTAAAGAAGAGTGAAATGATATAATGCATACGTTTAAAAAGTCATTCTGGATTCTCTGGGGAGACTGGGAGTGACAGGACAAAGGTGAGGGTGACGACGTCCACCAGCTCACAAGGCCCATCTGCACCCAGAAGACGCCTTGAGTGAGGCTGGCGAATCACTGGCAGGAACTGGTTAGAAAACCATGGCTTAATGTTAAACAAAGAAATATGGAACTTACTAAAAGGAAATTTTTTCCTACTGGAAACTATCATTAAATCATCTTTGAGCATCCTCAGGGAAAATTCATAAAAAAGCCATCTTCCTTTTCTTAAAATATTTATTTTCCTAGTTTCAGCTGTACATTTGATTTTTGAAAATCACACTTTAAAAATAGTAGCAAAAAAAGTCTCCTTTCCATCTCCCCCTGTGTTCTAGGAACAAAAATATAATGTATTGTGACTTGTTCAAAGCATTCAGCTCATAAATTATGTTTCAAACATTTTTATTCAAGAGCTCAAAAGCTAAATAAAACCATATTTTACATTGAAGAAGAAAAAAAGTACAAGGAATTTATTTAAATAAAACCAGCACTATAAATCCAGTCCATTTATCAGTTTCAAGAAACAGCTTAACTGCAAAGTAGCTGGTGAAAGTTTCACTACAATTTCTGTAGGAAGGGAGAGAAGAGAGGGGAGAGTAAATGGCATTTTGATGCAAAACAATCATAGTACAAAGGGTATTGAATAAAAGGAGGGCAATCTTTCTGGTAGTACCTCACCTGAAATTAATCATTTATTTAAATATTAAGAACATCTAAGAAAGCCTACAATAATAGTAAAATATGGGGAAAAATGTCACTATTCAACAAGAAGGGAACACATAACTAAGTGCTTGTACAGAATTTTCCTAATTTTACTAAGAGATTTAAAAGTGGAATTTGACCAATTACAGTGAACCTGTAAAAATGAGCACTAACATGTCAGAAGACATTATTGTAAATAGTTTTGATTGGAATTATCTTGAAAAAAAGTTAAATTATATGTTTATTATATTTTATAACATTGAATTGTGGATGCAAATATGTGTAAATTATTAAATTGGGTAAGAAATGAGTTAAGTGTGTTTCTTTTAGTTTGGGGCTTTCTTATTTTTACTGAATAAGCTATTTTAGATGATAATATACCCTTCATTTTACAATGGATGTTACCAATATGATCATAAACTAGATCATTTACTTTCCTAAGAGCATCCCTCAACCTTTTAAACAATTCTAAAACTTCCACAGCATTATCAATTTTTTCTGTCATTGATCTGTCCTGACCCTTCCTGAAACTTTGGACCCTCTTTTGCCTTGCCTACTTGACTTTTCTACTTAGATGACCAATAAGCATTTCAAAATTAAAATGTTCAAACAATAACCCCTTATTTCCAGCACCCCTTCTCCCATCAAACTACTTAACTTTGAATTTTTGCTACTCAGAAAATAGGACCTTTGCCTATATGACCAGAGACTTACCCGATACCCATCACTCTTCCCTCACTGTTTCATCTTCTCTAGTTTCCTACATTCACCAAGTTTACCCATCTACTTTTTTCCATATCCACTATTTGCATCATAGTATAAGCCATACTCATTTTGGGATGGATTTCAACAAGCCCCCTAATTGAGTCTTCTTTTTTTAATCCCTCTATAATCCATTATTCACTTAGGAGCCAAAAGATCTTTTTAACAGCAATATCGGAGCTTAAAAATCTGGATTTCTTTTTATTGCAATTAGAATAATACAAAAACTCTTTGTCTTAGACCACAATACCCTACATGATCTAGTTCTTGTTAACCTGTTTAGTATCAACACTCTCACTTACCTTGTTTCAGCCAGTGCATTCTTTCTCTGTTCCTCTAACATAATAAACTTGGTGACCATGGTTCTCTGCCTGGATTTCTCTTTGCTCCATTTTTTCCCTTGGTGTTCTCCTTCTCATAGTGAATGTTTCACTTTAAATACTATATTTTTCAATGGCTGTGTCCATGGTTTATGCTTATAAACAAAAATTCTTTGGTTAATCTCTCCCCACCCACTCTCCCACCCCCGCCATACCTCTGAGATCCCTCAGTCTGTTCCATGCTTCTGTGTCTCTGAATCTCTTTTATTCATCAGTTTATTTTGGTCATTATATTCCACATATAAGTGAGGTCTTTCTCTGCCTGGCTTATTTCACTTAGCATAATACTCTCCAGTTCCCTCCATGCTGTGCCAAAGGATAAGAGACCCTTCTTTTTTACAGCTGCATAGTATTCCATGGTGTAAATGTCCCAAGCTTTTTTGTCCACTCATCTACTGGTGGGCACTTGAGCTGTTTCCAGATCTTACCTATTGTGAATTGTGCTGCTATGAACATAGGGGTGCATAAGTTCTTTCTGATTGGTGTTTTGAGTTTCTTAGGATATATTCCTAGAAGTGGGATCACTGGGTCAAATGGCAGGTCAATTTCTAATTTTTTGAGGAACCTCCATACTGTTTTCCATAGTGGTGACACCAGTCTGTATTCCCACCAGCAGTATACTAGGGCTCCCTTTTCTCCACATCCTGTTGTTTGTTGATTTGTTGATAGAGCCATTCTGACAGATGTGAAGTGATACTTCACTGTGGTTTTAATTTGCATCTCTCTGATGATTAGTGATGTTGAGCCTTTTTTCCTATGTCTCTTGGCCATTGGTATGGGGAAGGCCTGGGCATGGAGTCAATGAGGGGTGGAGAGGATCGATGGGGGACAAAAGGGAACATCTATAATACTTTCAACAATAAAGATAATTTTTTTAAAAAAATTAAAAATACTGTATTTTCATGGAGGCATTTGCTGAATTCTTTACCTAGAGTAGATACTCAGGCATGCTCTGTTATCACATCACCCTGTTTAATTCTCTTGATAGTATTTGCTACCCAGAGTATTTCCTATAGAGATCTCATGAGTATCTAAGATATTTTCAAGGAACATAGAAGTGCTATGGGAACACAAATTTTGTCTGGTTACTCCCATATTCCTATACACTTAGTCTTAGACTAGTGCCTAGAATATGGCAGAAACTATATATGTATTTGTATGTGTATACATTTGTACACTCACACATACACATACACAAGTATATATGTATGTATATATATGAATGAATGAATTATGGACAGCTCTAAAGTACCTCACTGGGCATGTTATAGTTAAATGATTAAATCATCCAGAATATGCTTGTGTTATCTATATTTTTAATTAACATATTTCTTAAAACCCTCTCACACAGTGCTTGTAGAATCCTGTGGAGATAACTAAGTGTTCATACACAGATTTTCCTGTGAAAAGCACTGAGTAGGTGAGGACAGTTTCCCATATTTCAGTGCTAGAAGGCTCACATGTTATTTATTTCAATGTCTCCCTGCAGGGGGCACAGGTGTGTTTCCTGTTGGGCAGCTGCTTTTGCCCCTTATTTCTGATCCTTGATTATTTGGCTTTTCCCCCCCGCATATGTCAACCTTTTCAGACCACTTAGAACCTTCCTTTCTACTTATGTCCCATCACTGAGCAATTTTTACTTTGGACGCTCCAACAGCTTGAGATAAGTAAGCACCTATTAACTGACTACCATCTGCAAAGCTTTAAATACAGCTTAACAATGTTTGGAGTCTGCATTTTACTAAGGGACAGACAGCTAATAACATCAAAACACACGAGGGGCCTTCTCAAATATTTTTAAATCTCAGCGGTCTGTCCTCTCTCTTACTAGCAGTTCCTGTTTCTGTTTAATGGCCTTCTTAATCAAATCGGATGAGACACCCCTCTCTCATCACCTATTCGGTTTCCAGTTCATTTTCATCAGTAATCTGACAGCATTTAAGGCAGGGAGACTTGAAAGCATATGAAGAATCTAACCCTCCAGGTTACTTGCTCCAAAAATGCCTCCTTAAAACCCTCAAAATTTCAGAGAATTATCATTGCCCGTTGTGAAAGAAAACAGGCCAAACTGGAACGTGTTTTATTGAAAAGTATGTAATCTGAGGTCTACAGGACATTAAGTGCTCTCTGATAGTAGCTTATGCCATTATCTGCACCCCTGTGTCTCTGTCCCTGCAGCATTCGTAGCAGATATATTTAGAAGGAGGGAGAGAACACGAATGCTGCTCGTCCCTTCATTTTCTCCACCATATTTGTATGATTTACTTCTTTATTTTCTTCAGACTTGCACTGAATTTTATTTTAAAAAGTGAACTGATGAAAAATGATCTCTTGGATGAAAAGGTATGGCAGTGAGGTGAGGAGGGAGTGGACGGAAGATACATGAAGTTATGAAAGAGACAAGGGAATTACAAATGTATACTGTTTCCAACCTAAACGAACGCATTTGTCACCAGGGGAAGCTGGTTTGAGCGAGGAAGATTATTTTTGCTGCATATATTCGAAGTGTGCATAATAAGTCATTTAAATCAAGGGTGTACATTGTCTTTAGGCAATTTTTCTCTTCTGTATTTGTCAAGTGTAAAAAGCCAATTGTAAGCAGTTTTGAACTGCTGTTTTGTTGCAATTATGCACTCCTTTGACAAAGGATAATGATTTATTTTACAAAGAAAATGCTGCAGGGTTACTTTGTGGGATTTATAGTGTAACAGGGAAAAATAATTAACCAAACAGGTACACAAGAGAAGGGTGGGTGGTAGTGTGTTCTTGGAAATGAATCATCTCATCTAAAGATTGTTACATGCACTTTAAGCTCTTCATAATCACATTAGGCCTGATTACTAGCATCTGGGCACAATAGTCACTCAAGATGAAAATGAAATTTTGACCTCTCCCTGCCCAATAAGACTAGTTGTGGAAAAAGAGCCAGGTGCTACTTTTTTTTTAAGGGTATTTAGAAGGTGATATTAAATGTGTGGAGGCTAGAAGGGGTAAGAGAAGAGTCGACATAACCTCAAGCCCAAGCTGAAAGGATGGGCAAAAGCCTTGGTCAGTGTCAGCACCTCACATTGTAGACATGCTGGGGCGCCCCCGTGGGGGGAGAGGCTTGTTTTCAAAGGGGTGCCTTAGGGGGGAGTTTATGCATGAAGTTCTCAGAAGTCACAGCACAACAGAGAATCTTCCCGCTGACTTTTTACCAGATTTATGGCTCAGATCAGGTAACAGTTTCTTACTTTGTTTTTAATAATTGAAAGAAAAATATTTTAAAACCTAATAACTTAACTATATAGTAATCTTTGCTGCACTTTTAATGCTTATTTTATGTTGTATAGTACATGTTTTTGCATTAGCCAGGAGAGCAATCGGGAAGGTATGCTCACAGCAAGAATAAATAAGAATGCCGGACATACCCTTTGTCTCTAAGTTTTACCAAACAGATCTGTTGGGATTCCAGGTTCCTCCAGTTCTCCCCCTTTCTGGCAGGGGCTGGGTTACTGGTTGGTTCTCCTGAGCGTTTCTCCCTCTAGGTCACTGCCAAGCTCTGCTGCTCTGCTGCAGCTTCCTGTTCTGTGGTCCAGTCTTGCGACACTTGGCTCTCACAGAGGTGTGGCCTCTTTCATAGTCACTGGTAGTGACCTGCCTACCTTGTCACTAATTGTGCTTCTCCCACTAAAACAAAAAGGGTTCCATTCCTGCCTGGGTTACAACCATGCCTGGGCTCCCTATGATGGAATAGAAGTTCTTGGTGTTTTAAACAACATTACAACATTCGTATCTCATCTTCTGCCCCCTCCCCACCCCCCAAATTTCTCATAGCTTTTGTTTTTGAGAAACTTGTGTCCAGTTGCCTCCGACTAGGATAGAAAGATAAAACAATTTCAACCTAAAATTATATTCTTCTCATCCAAGAATCATCTCCTGCTTTCCAAGTCTTTTCTGATCCTGTGAATTTGTTGTTCACTTGAGACAATAAAGGAGCGTCTACCCACTCCTTTGTGGTAGTCTACACCCGGTGTCCCAGGACCTGAAAGTCAAGTCTAAACCTTTCTTTCCTATTTTCCCTCCAGAGAACCTCTGGACTTCTTTGCAAACATAGCCCTTGTCTCCACTCTATTTCTCCAGTTATCACAGTGTGGATGCAGATTTTCTTCCTTCCCTGCTCTGCAACCTTGCACTTTTATTAAAGGTATTTGCATTGTGACATAGATACTATATAAATTACTGATTAAGTTATGAACACATTCATAATAGAGAGGTAAATACTTTTTTTGTGATTTAAAAATTCTTAGGAAAATAAGGGCCTGTCTGACATAGTGGGTGCTCTAAATAGGGTAGCTAATTTTAATGTCTTACAACCTTTTACAGCAGTAATTCACTATAAAATTGTTTTAAGATTATATTTAACAGTTTTAGCAAATTTGTTAAATCTGTATCTGACTTTTTATTTTATAAAATAAAGATATTTAATAATATTTTAATTGAAGTTATATACCTACTGTAGAAAATGTAAATATATAGAAGAAAATGAGGCACTCTTTTTCTCCTGCTACCCAATGATTATTCCTTTTAACATAGTGACATATTTTTCTTCCATTACTTTTTATACTTAGCATAATTAATGTTTACTTCAAAAAAAATACCCAACTGTTTTTGCATTTTTGCAGCAGATGAACTTTAAAATCAGTATCTAAATTTCTCACAGAGATTTTGATTAGGAAAACATATAATTTAAAAGTTGCCCGGCCAGGTGTGGCTCAGTGGTTGAGCGGTGGCCTAGGATCCAGGAGATCATGGTTCGATTCCAGGTCAGGGCACATGACCAGGTTGCTGGCTGGATCCCCAGTGGGGAGCGTGCATAAAGCAGCTGATCAGTGACTCATCATTGATGTTTCTATCTCTCTCTCTCCCTTTCTCTCTCTGAAATCAATAAAAAATATTAAGCTACATTACTTTTTTAAAAAAAGTTAATTTTGGGAAAATTATATCCATACACTGTTGTGTCTCCCCTTTCTATGATATAATATACATTTCTATTTTTTAAATATCCTTATTTAGACCTATATGTTAAAGATAATGGTTGCTTTTTTATATAGGCCTTATGTACTTTTGTAGATCAAAAGTGTCTTCTAGTTTTATTGTTATTATGAGTGTACCAACCTCACACACATTTCCTGAATTGAGTCATTGACTTTTTTGTTGTCTTTGTTTTAAGTGTTTTTATCTAGACAACTAGCTTGAATTTTTTTTTCTAATTATGTCTTTATTGATTTCAGAGAAGGAGAGAGAGGGAGAGAGAAATAGAAACATCAATGATGAGTGAGTTATGGGTCAGCTGCCTCCTGCATGCCCCCCACTGGGGATCCAGCCCACAACCTGAGCATGTGCCCTGACTCAGAATCGAACCAACGATCTCCTGGATCCTAGGTCAATGCTCAACCACTAGGCCATGTGGGTCAGGCTTGAATTCTTAATTTATCTTGCTCTTTTCCTTTTGATTGACTTCAAAATTATACACATAAAGATGATAGTTATATCTCAGTCTTTACAATTTTAGAACTTATTTTTAGAAAAATTATTGGTGTAAGTGGTGATGGTAAAAACCAATATTAAAAAGTAGAAGTAATAGCAGATGTTTTTCTTTCATTCCAAACTTCCAAAGATTAGAATTAAAAACTATTAGAAAATTAGAAACTATTAAAATATTAGAAAATTTTTCTAATATTTTCTGTATTTTAACGTTAAAAAATTATTCTACTTGTAGCTTGCTACAATAATTTTTTTATTTAGGATTAGATCTTGAATAATTACTTAAAATTTTTACATGTTGAAAGATGATCATATGTTCATTTCTTTCCTACCCTTTTAATTGGGAGAAATATATATATATGCTGAACTTTTCTTAAATTCCTGGGTAAATCCATTGGTCACAATGTGTATTTTTCTAATACTATTGGATTTGGCCCATGAATCATTTAAACTACTTTAGGCTGAAAGTATCAACAAATTCCAATTCAAATTGATTTAGCCAAAAAAGAAATGTTAATAGATCACAGAACTAAGAATTGGGAGAGTTAAGAGCTCAATAATAACATTAAGAACTCAGGTTATTTTAGCTCCTTACTGTGCTATCATTACAATGTGGTTGTAAACACCAGTTTTTTAATAGCCAAATTCTTTTCTATTCCATGATATACTAGAATGTATTTAATGATTAGCTGTGTATTATATATTTAGCTTATTAAAATGAATTACACTTATGAATGACATTAAGAAAAAAGTGGTCTGATCTCACATTATACAATGTATTTACACATATATTTTAAAGTTTGATTCAGAGAAATGAAAGTACAGGGTGAAAAGATGTGAGCAGCTCTATGCTCTAACCTAGAAACAGTCTCACCCTCTCGGCAGCTGGGAATGAGAGCACCTGTCCCACTGCTTGCTCTCAACACCATCACCAGCTTTGAGTGTAACAAAAGAAGAAACACCACCTGTGGTTATAAAAACATGAGTATGTGTATGCTAATTACATAATTTCCACCAGTGTGACATCATGTTCATTCTGCATAATTTACCCCATTCTACTTATAGTGGTTCAGAAATTTCATCTGCTTTCATTATTTGGGGATATATCTTACTGGTGAACAGGGTGCATGGAACTAATTTTTTGGTGATTTACATTCTTTCAATTTAATTACCCTTTAATCATTTTGTTATAAGGGGAAAAATTTTAAATGTAAAAATATGGGTAAGTCTTCCCATCTTCCAAACAAACAGTAATTGAGATTCCATGTGTAACAGCCTGAAGGGGAAGAGATGGGGTGAAAACACCACAGGCTGGTGGAAGAAGTGTTCAGTTTGGTGAGAGAGACAAGAGTGGCAAAATACATAAAGGCTGAGGATGGCAGAGAGAAATAAGGGAAACATAACAGGTATTTTTAGGGATTATAATTTTGTCATGGTATTTGACGAGTGTAAGTAAAGGAGTCGATGCGCATTGAAATTATTTATGATTGCACAAATTAAGGTTCATGGCCCACAGCACCTCCGTGAGACTGAGCACATCATTTGTTTAAGCTCCTTGGACACATTTTGGTTGCTCCCAGCATGGCCATTATTAAATCCAAGATAACAAGTCAGTTTTTTGCCAGCTTTTTCATATTTACCCTTCACTACTCAGTCCTTCCCTACTTCTTATCTCTGGTAGGGACGTGCACTTCAACTTCGCCATGAGGCGGGACAATGGGACATCTGTTGAGCAGCAAGCACCTGCGAGCTCTCCTGATGCTGTGATGAGGAAAGAGCAAGAAGGTCCTGAAGATCACGGACAGACCCACGGCTATAGGAAGCATGGTTGTTTGCCTGGCCTGAATCAATTCCCCTCCCTTCTTCCGAACCAAACCTCAATCTGTTCAGATGTTCAGGCATTAATCAGCCCATTTCATTTCAGAGAAAACAGGTTTCATCCTCAATTCCAATGGTGGTTTACAATTTGTTTAAACCAACAAGGACATGCCAACCAAACACATGGCCCCACTATTGAAATCCTAGTTCTTCAGACTTAGTGAAAGGACCACATTCCCTGATGAGGAAGAGGCTCCCTTCCACTGGATGTTAGCAAGGAGACATTCTCACGTGCTGCTGGGAGCCTCTGTGTGATCCCAAGGGTAACCAGCCTTCGGATAGAGCCCAGATGTGAACAGCAGAGCAAAAGCATGGGAAAAACTGGAGTCTCTGATGACATCATGAAGCTACTGAGTCAACAATCCATGACATCTGTCTTTCTCTTCACTTCCTGTAATGCGAGCTAATGATTTTAAAAACGTCTGGCTAGAGTTTCTGTTATTTACAGTTGAAAGCATTCCAATTGATATAATAGTTAATAGCTAGTAAGAAAGTTCTGATAATTATTACAGTATTTTCACCTGGAAGCCTTTATTCACTCCTATGTATTAATGAACTTCCTGGTGTACATTGTTATTTTTAATGTAGAGAAAAATAGCAGTTTTCTCCTCAGACATATCTGTTTTTATATTAGTAACAGATACATTTTTGCAACCTTACCAATATCTCCTTCTCTTCTCTTTTTCCTTTGCTTATATGTTATGGTTTGAAAGTAAAATATAGCCTAAATGTTTATATGATTTGAAAGACTACTTGTATCTATCTTAATGAATCAATAAATTAGAATTTCTTAATATTCAATGTATTAATGAAGTTTAAATAGTTGATTAATTTGGTGAGAAAGTATTCTAATGTATGTATAACTGGTTCCTATATATGAATTTACAAGATCTAAAGATTGAGAGAACATGTTAATAATTTTAATTACCGTTAGTAGCATAATAACCAGTGATTAAATATTTATAAGACTTCACAATACCTGTTATTGTTAATTTTTACTATAAAAATATGAGAAAAAGAACTCTGATAAGGTCAGCTTGATGAGTCACCCATAGGAAAAGACTCAGTAAATGTTTTGTATTTTGCAAAATAAAATTCAAAATTACAAAATGCTTTCACCTGAACATTATATTTTTTTGCCTAATATGAAACATTCTTTACTCAGTTATTTCTTCCCTGCAGCAGATAACTCATGCAGAGAGCCAAAAAAAACTTTCAAATATACAAAAATGAACAGTAGAGCATGTGTTTTCCTTTCATTATCTTGAGTTTCTACTCAGGCAGTACTCACCTTGATGTACATCCAGTAGGAATTTGCTTTCAGGAATAAAGGCAAATGGGCCAGAGGAAAAACAGGCCCCAATATTAGAGTAAATATTATGTTTAAAAGGTAGGTACTTGTTAAGTTTTCCTGATAATAAACTTGGATTTTAGGTGAACAACTTCTAAATCTTATTTTTTACTCTGCTAGAACATAGAAGAGACACAAATGGTGAAGTGATCACTTTTACACACAAAAAAGGCTAAGTGAAAGGAAAAGAGAAGATAATATGTGGATTCACATAACAAACAAAAAACATATTTCTGTATTACAGTCAGAATTGAACATGAAGCGTCTAGTTTGGTTGAGGGTCTAAGTCAACACAACATATCATATAGAAGTAAGTCAATAAATAATACACAAGTGGGAAGGACTATATTGTTTATGGGTTTTTTCATCATCCTCATGTAAATCATTATTTCATATATTTTGTATGTTTGGGGGGGGCGGTTGTTTTAGGTGGAAGAGTCAGGGCTTGTGCTTAATGCCTCCTGTTCACTATTTTATGCCCATTGCCTAGAATAGTACATGAAACATTGTAGTACACCATAGGCTTGGATGTGTGAATAAATATAATGTAAAAATATTATGTATATATGATGATGCCAATTCTTTTACAGCTTTAATATCTATTATAGATGATGCTTACAAGAGTAATAACTTGCTTTAGATATATATTTATGTTGTCATTCAAAAATATTTTTAGGAAAATAGAACACTATAATAACAGGATCACAGTAATCATTAAATTAACAAGATATTAGCAGAGATAAAATAGTCTTGCAATTACGTGTAAATAACTATGCTTCTTGTATCCCTATTTTATTTCATAAAAATGCATATGATATTCTAAAAAAGAACTTTAAATTCACTTAAAAATATTTTGCAAAGTACTCAATGTTTAGTAGACATGATTTTCTGCACACTTTATAATTGATCTCACAATGTTGCTGCTGATCTTCACATTTGCACAGTGTGTACAAAAGTGCAACTCAGTTTTTCTTTCTCAGATGTGTGCTCTAGACCCATGAACTGCATTTGAATTAATGAGATTCATGATTTTATTTTAGTGCCTCACAAAGACTTGGTTTAGATAGTCTTTACCTCAACCTTTGATGGTTCTCAAATTATAATCCAAATATTTTGACCTTACCATCACTGCAAATATGCCTTAAATGTAAGGAGAATTTAGCCTTCAATTTTCTGATTCATTTACTCATCAAACTATCTTATTAAAGCCACTCCATATTCAAGGAACTTCGTAGCAAATCATTTCCAGCATATTTCATAGTCCCAGGAAGTTGACACTTACTAACCCAACTAAATCCCTGTAGATGCTCCTCAGTGTATAATTCAGAGCTCACACAGGTTTTCTGTTGCTACAATTAATAAGGGGGTGGGTCTCTAAATCCTCTCTAAAACCTGTACTGTAAGCAACTCAAGCAAAATTTCTATTAGCTATTCACTCATAGTCCCCCAATCCCACACAAATATAAACGAATAATTTTCATTCTTTTGTTGTTTTTAGAATTATGTTTTCTAACATTTATTTGAATCTTACTTACAATATGTGATTATTTGAAATTCAGTATAGTCTATATTTCTTAATTCTATTGTTGTTGGTGACATCGCCTCCTTTTTTTTTTTTTTTTTTTTTTTTACAAAACAGTATAGCTCTCTTTTTTACCTATTTTTTTTCTTTAAAAAATATAGGCCTTGCCCGGCTGGGCGAGGCTCAGCGGTTGAGCATCAACCTAGGATCCAGGCAATCGGGGTTCGATTCCCGGTCAGGGCACATGCAGGGTTGTGGTGAGATCCCCAGTCGGGGGCGTGCAGGAGGCAGCCGATCAATGACTCTCTCATCATTGATGTTTCTATCTCTCTCCCTCTCCTTTCCTCTCTCTGAAATCAATAAATATATATTTTAAAAAATAGTAATAATAAAAATAAATAAATAAAAAATATAGGCCTTGATTTGTCCAATTTAAATAAAAATCATAACATTTGCAACGAGACCAAGAGGAATGGTGCTCTATACATAAAGAAACCTTATTTAACTGGTGCTGGAGGTGGGGGAGGTCACTTGACAACATGTTAAATCTATATTGAAAATAATATGATGAAATTAAATGAAAGACATATTCTGCGTCATAGGACTAAGGTGACTGAAAATGAGTGAGAGTATAAATTTGTGTACAAAGAAGTGAAAACATAATTATATGAAATGAAAACCTATAGGATTTTTATGTAAATTTTGTCAGAAATATAAGGAGATGGATGAAATGAGACAACCGCAGTCAACTATCCATTTTCCAGGATATTAAAGGGAAGTGACGCTGTGGTTTGCCCCAAATCAGCTGCAAACAGATCCTAAACCTCTATGCATATACGGGATGGCCAGTAGTTTTGTAAACTGAGAGCAGCAAAAGTGATAGATAGAATATGCCCTCTTGGAATATTCTGGAGAAACAGCAATCTAAAAGCGAAGCAAAGAATTGAAATGTTGAATAAGACTGGAATTCAGATGAATTTGGTGATTGTCAGTGTGATTTTGTTTTTGATCATGTGCAGGAGATCATGCTCCAGGTGTGGTGTGTGGAGGGTGTCCGGAGGCACAGGGCTGGAGGTGCATTCTGCAGGGGAAGTAGGCTGATGGCTTCTGCCTCTCTCCAGATACCTGAATCTCAGTTCAGCTCTTCCCTTCACTTTTGTTTATTTATAATTATGTACAATAAATGGGTGGATCTTAAATGTACAATTTTATGAGATTTTACCAATGCATATTCATATTTAATCAACACTCCCATCAAAATACAGGACAATTTTATCATTCTAGAATGTTCTCTCAAACCCACTTCCTTTCAATCTCCTTCTTTGCTTCACTATTCCAGCTAATTGCTGCTCTGATTTCTATATCTATTGATCTTTTTTGCCTATTCTTGAGCTTCAGATCAATGGAATTTTGTAGTATGTATTTACTGTGTCTTGCTGTTTTGATCAATAAGATCTGATGAGGTGGTATAGTCAGTATATATATCAGAGATTCACTTTTTTATTGCTGAGTAGTATTTCATTATATGACTATATCATTAGTAGTTATCCATTCTCCTCTTAATGGGTATTGGTGTTGTTTTCCACTAGTTGTTACTGCTATGCACATTTATATACATGCCTTATTTGAAAGGTCTCACCTTTTAAGATTAAAAAAATCTCCTTTGTAGTAGGTTGGTAATGGCCACACAAAGATATCAAGTACTAATCAATGGAACTTGTAAATGTTAAGTCATTTAGATAAGGGTCTTTGCAAAAGTAATTACAGTAAGGATTTTGAGATGAGGAGATTCCCCTGCATTATCCCAGTGGGGCCTAAATACAATCATGTATGCCTTAGTTTTGAGAGACTTAGAGGAGGAGGCAACATGTCCATGGAAGCAGAGATTACAGTGATGTGGCCACAGCCAAAGAACGCCTGCCACCAGGAGCAGCTGAGAGGCAAGGAACAGATTTTTCCTTAAGGCCTCATAAGGAAGCAAAGTCCTACTAGATTTAAAATTTCTTGCCTCCAAAACTGTGGAAAAATAAATTTTTGGTTTTTTTCAGTCATCAAGTTTGCAGTGGTTTGTAACAAAAACCTTGGGAAACTAATATAGCCTTCATAGCCTCTCCTGCTTGCTGGCTTTGCCTTTCAAGTTGTGGATCCATTGGGGGAAAATCTAGTTTGGGAAGGAGATATGCTTATTTATACTCATTCTCAGCTTTAAGTTTTGAACTTTACTCCTGAATAACAAAAAGAATTATATTGATACTAAACATAATTAGAAAAAATTGAGTTGCCAAAATAATTGTTTTATAAGGAAGGAAAAATATATTGTCATAGTGCATTTTTTGCTTAATATTATAAATGAAATTAAATTATCTCAAAACCTAGAGAATAAATACTGGGATAAAAATTGCCACAAACAATGAGGAAAAAGAAAATTTGGGGTATAGACTCTTGCTCTCAGTAACCTGACATACATGTTTGTTGACGACTCACAACATTCCACTCAATTAGCCACCACCTCGCCATCAAAACACTCCATTTAGGATTACTGAGAGACAGCGGAGAGCAGCCACAGGACTGTAGTTTTATCAGTAAACTCAATTCAACAATTCCTAATTAAGCATATAACCTCTAAAAATGTGTAAGTCATAAAAGAAGTTGGAGTAGAGATCAGAGAGATCTAGTACCTAAACTCAAGTTGTTAACAGTAGTAAAATAGATTAGAGTTATATAAATGTTACAGATAGTAATATATATCAAAAACATTTTTACAAGTAAACAAATATCCCTGCATCAAGCATTATTAACAAAAATAAAGAGGAGCTTTCAGTCAGGATGGCGGGGGGAGGTGAACACGATACTCGCATCCTCCCACAACCACATCAAAATCACAACTAAACTACAGAACAACCATCACTCAGAACCACCTGAAGTCTAGCTGAATGGAAGTCCTACAACTAGAGATTTAAAGAAGAAGCCACATCGAGACTGGTAGGAGGGATGGAGACATAGGACAGGCTGGTCCCACACCAGTGAGTGACGGGTAAAAATCAGGAGGTGTATCCTGGCTGCAGAGGTCCCCCTTAGGACCATGGGTCTCAGCCCCTCACCTGGGTTGCCAGCACAGGATTCCAGTCCCAGAAAGAGAAGTCCCTGTAACTTCTGCCTGTGAAACCAGTGTTAATTGAGGCTGAGGGAGATGGAGGCCTGCTGGAGTCCCAGGGAATTCTTCTTAAGGGCCACACAAGAACTTTGACTCACTCCCTCTGAGCTCCAGCACTGGAGCAGCAACTCAAAATGCACCAGTAACATCCAGGGAGACACAGAATTGTCTGGCACCAGGGCAAGAGCTGGAGGGGCAGATTTCTTCCAGACAGAAATGCAGTCAGATGTCATTGTTCCTTTGCTGAGCCCTCCTCCCACAGAGCTGGCAGGTGAGTGCTGTATCTGTCTCCACCAACCTGGCTAAGAGTGTTAGCTCTCCTTGGTGATTCCCCACCCAAATTTCAGGCTCATGCAATCTGTTTCCAGCGGCTTTTCCAGACAAATGGACTGTCTTGGGCATGATTCAGACTTTCTTGAAATCTCTCAGACAAAAAGTATCTGGCCTCAATGAGTCTTGTTCCCCCATTAAGTGGCCCCAAGTGTGGCACTAGCAGCTGCCAGCCTTGATTCACAGCTTGGCCTCTCCCAGGCACCCCCAAGCCCAGGAAAGTAACAATCATCTGCAGATCACTTTGTAGCTCATGCCAGGTGGCCCCAGGCAGGGCACAGATGGCACCTGACCTTGACCTCGACCCCCGGGGGGTGCGCAGAGCCAGTGCACATGGAAGAAGGCTTGAGACCATGTCAAATCACCATCCAACCACCTCCAAAAACTAAGGGGACATCTTAGCATCACTGAAGTAAGTCCTGCTCTGCATGGTGGCCCCTGCACAGCTGACCCTCCACAGTGGCCACAGCCCATCCTTGGAGCTGATCAGCCTGGGGGTAAATCCCTCTTATCAATGTGCCAACATCAATCAAGTCTCAACTATGACAGAAGAATGTATACAGATCACATTGTGGAAGGCGCACCAGGAGTGTCCAGCTCAGGGGAATGGGGAGGCTGTGTCACTGGACCCCACAGGACATCTGCTACAGAGAGCCACTATACCAAGCCTGGGAGATGTAGCAACTCTCTCTAATACATAGAAGCATACACAGGGAGGCTGCCAAAATGGGGAGACAAAGAAACATGCCCCAGGTGAAAGACCAGAACAAAACTCTAAATAAGAATAAAAAAAAATGGAGACAATCTACAATATTTAGGGTTTAAACACTGGTTAAGGGATTCCGAGATGGCACAGGGCCTGAAGGACACTGAGAGTGAGAGTGGGTGTGTGTGGGTGTGAGTGTGGGAGGGCATCTGTCAATCAGTGAAGGAGCTGGGGGGGGGGGTAGGAGCTTGTTGCAGACGAGGTATTGGGGCTGCAGAGCTGCTCAGCTGAGCCCTTCTCTCTGAGAGTGGAGAGCCATTTTAGAGCATCTTCAGGGTCCTCCTCAGGAGGAGGCTGCGGGCAGCAGCTTGGCCCAGCGCCCTGAGTCCACCAAAGGGCACACCACCTCAGTGATCCAGCACACACAGCCCACCTGCCTGTCTTTCTGCCAGCAGTGCCTCATTGACATGGGTACCATGGCTGGCCTGCCTTCTTCCTTGATGAAGTTGCACCTCCCTGATGTGGCACCTACGGCTGACTTGACTGGCAACTTGAGGGGGTCAGACGGTTGGCCTGCCTGCCTGCCTCCTTACCAGAGTAGCTCAGCTAGCTTAACTGCCTGCTTGCCTCTTTGACAGGGTCACACAGCTGGCCTGCCTGCTTCCCTGCTAGCAGCCTCTCCTTGACAGGGTGCCTACAGCCAGCTAACGCTCCTGACTGCCTCTCTCTTAAAGCGGGACACATAGCTGTCTGCCTGCCTCCTTGATGGGGATGCACAGCTGACCTGACTGCTTGCCTGCCTGGCTTGCCCCTTTAATGGGGTGTACCCAGCCTGCTTGCCTGCCTGCTGTGCCACTTTGAGGTGGTGTGAGGCCTGCCTGCCTGCTGGTTAGGCTCACCCCCCTTGACTCGGCACTCACAGCTTGCCCACTGGCCTGCCTAACTGCTGTGCCACTTTGATGTAGTGCACACAACTTCCCTGCTTGCCTGCGGAGCCTCCTTGACAAGATCCCCCAGGCCTGCCTGCCTGCCTGGCCTACAGCCTTGATGTAGTGCACCTGGCCCTGCCATCTTGACCCAGTGGCTCCCAAATACACGAGCCAGCCATCAGAACCTGGCTGACTGACCCAGTGCCTTGGGACTAACAGAAACGAGGCCCTATTTATGCCCTGCAGCCTTGACCTGGTATCCCAGGACAACTAGCACAATATTTGTGGAGACAAAGAAACAACACACAAATGAAAGCAGAGGAGAAATCACCAGAAAAAGAACTAGATGAAATGGAGGCAAGCAATTTATCAGATCGAGATGAAGAATGACACAGCTGAAATAAAGAGTACACTGGAAGGAATCAACAGTATATTAGAAGAAGATGAAGATTGAATCAGTGAATTAGAAGACAAGGTAGAAAAAAAAACACCTAATCAGAGCAGCAATTAGAAAAATTAGAAAGCAGGAAGACAAATTGAGGGAGCTTTGGGATAACATGAAACATAACAATATCTATATCATAGGGGTTACAGAAGGAGAAGAATCCAAGCAAGAATTAGAGAATGTGTTTGAAGAAATAATGACAGAAAACTTCTCTAACCTGGTGAAAGAAAAAGTCACTCAAGTATAGGAAACACAGAGAGTCCCAATCAAAATGAAGCCAAAAAGACCCACACCTAGACACATCACAATTAAAATGGCAAACATTAAAGATAAAGAAAGAATCTTAAAAGCAGTAAAAGAGAGTCAGAAAGTTACCTAAAAGGGAGCACCCATTAGACTGACAGCTGGTTTCTCAATAAAAACACTTCAGGCCAGAAGGGAGTGGTATGAAGTATTCAAAGTAATGAAAAATAAGGGACTGAACTCAATACTACTCTACCCAGCAAGGTTATCATTCAAAATTGAAGGTGAAATAAAGAGCTTCACAGACAAAAAATAGCTAGAGCAGTTCATAATTACCAAACCAGCATTGCAAGAAATGCTAAAGGGGCTGGTATATGAAGGAAAAGAAGAAATGTAGAGAAAGAGCAAAACACAGACATAAAGACAGAATGGCAATAAATAAGTACCTATCAATAATAACCTTAAATGTAAATGGCTTAAATGCTCCAATCAAAAGACATAGGGTAGTTGAATGGATAAGAAAACATGACCCACATATACGCTGTCTATAAGAGACCCACCTCAGAACAAAGGACTCAAACAGGATAAAATGAAGGGATGGAAAAAATGTTTCCATGCAAATGGAAATAAAAAAAAGCTGGGGTAGTAATACTCATATCTGACAAAATAGATTTCAAAATGAAGACCATAACGAGAGACAATGAAGGTCACTATATAATACTAAAGGGATCTATCCAACAAAAGGATGTAACTTTGGTAAACATATATGTACCCAATATAGGAGCACCAAAACATAAAAAAAACTTCTGGAGGACTTTAAGGGAGAGATTGACAGCAACACAATCATAGTAGGAGACTTTACCACCCCACTGAAATCACTGGATAGATCTCTTGACAAAAATTCAACAAGGACATAGTGATCCTAAATGACACATTAGATCAGATGAACTTAACTAATATTTACAGAATATTCTACCCCAAAGATAGAGAATATACATTCTTCTCAAGTGCACATGGAACATCCTCAAAGATGGACCGCATGTTAGGACACAAAACAAGTCTCTACAAGTTCAAGAAGATTGAAATCATGTCAAACATCTCAGATCACAATGGCATGAAATTAGAAATCAACTACAGTAAAAACACTCAAAAACATTCAAACACATGGAGGCTAAATAGCATGTTATTAAACAATGAGTGAGTTACCAAAGAGATCAAGGAAGAAATAAAAAAACTTCTTGGAAAAAAACGAAAATGAACACACAACAACCCCAAATCTATGGGACACAATGAAAGCAGTCCTGAGTGGTAAATTCATAGCACTAAAGTCCTACCTCAAAAAAACAAGAAAACTTCTAAAAAATAATCTAACCTTACAACTTACAGACTTAGAAAGAGAACAACTAGAAAAGCCCAGAATAAGTAGAAGGAAGGAAATAGTAAAGATCAGAGCAGAAATAAATGACATAGAGACCAAAAAAAAAAAAAAAAAAAAAAACACCCAAAAAACAATACAAAAGATCAATGAAATCAAGAGCTGGTTCTTTGAAAAGATAAACAAGACTGATGAACATTTAGCCAGACTCATCAAGAAACAAAGAGAAAGGACCCAAATAAGCAAAATCATAAATGAAAGAGGAGACATAACAACTGACCCAACAGAAATACAAAAGATTGTAAGAAAATACTATGACTAACTATATGGCACCAAGCTGGACAATCTGGATGAAATGGACAAATTCCTAGAAAAATACAGCCTTCTAAAACTCAATCAGAAAGAGTCAGAAAACCTGAATAGGCTAACAACTACTGA
Organism: Miniopterus natalensis; assembly: GCF_054644295.1. Lineage (NCBI taxonomy): Eukaryota > Metazoa > Chordata > Mammalia > Chiroptera > Miniopteridae > Miniopterus > Miniopterus natalensis. The sequence goes on along the minus strand of NC_142086.1, from coordinate 14,512,623 downwards.
TGAAGTTCAAGCAGTAATCAAAAAGCTACCACCACATAAAAGTCCTGGTCCAGAGGGCTTCACAGGGGTATTTTACCAAACATTCAAAGAAGAACTAACACCTATGCTCCTCAAACTATTCCAAAAATTCCAAGAGGAAGGAACACTTCTAAGTTCTTTTTACGAGGTCAGCATTAGTCTAATTCCACAACCAGAAAAAGACATTACAAAGAAAGAGAACTACAGGCCAATATCCCTGATGAACATAGATGCTAAAATCCTCAACAAAATACTAGCAAATCAGATCCAGCAATATATTTAAAAGATCACACATCATGACCAAGTGGAATTTATTCCAGAGATGTAAGGCTGATAATAATATTCACAAATCAATAACTGTGATACATCACATAAACAAATTGAAAGACAAATGTCACATGATCATGTCAATAGATGCAGTAAAAGCATTAGATAAAATCCAACACCCATTATTGATAAAAGCTCTCAGCAAAGTGGGAATAGAGGGATCATGCCTCAACATAATAAAAGTCATATGTGACAAACCTACAGCCAACATCATACTCAATGGGCAAAAACTAAAACTATTTCCCCTAAGAACGGGAACAAGACAGAGGCATCCACTTTCACCACTCTTATTCAACATAGTACTGGAAGTCCTAGCAACAGTGATCAGACAAGAAGAAAATAGAAAAAGTCCTACTGTGGATTGAGCCCTCAACCTGGGCTTGTGCCCTGATGGGGAATGGAACCAGCAACCTTTTGGTGCACAGGGTGATGCCCAACCAACTGAGCCACACCGGCCAGGGCAAGAATATCCATTTTTAATATGTTCCCAGGTAATGCTGCTCCTGCTTCCCTCAGGATCCCGCTTTGAGGATTACTGATTTACAGGATGGTACTGTTCATCCTAATTTCATTCTTAATATTCTTCCAATGGGGCTAGTTATCTGTAGTTTAGAGTTGCTACCATGGTTTTTATGGAACACAAGAGCATTATCATGATGCCTCGTGCCCACTTGCTCATCTGTGCCTGAGAAATGGAAGCAGAGGCCTTAACCACTTTTGAGAGAAAATTCAATGAAAATCATCCAGTTTTGTCTTGTGGCAACAATGTTAATCACACACCTACCTCTATCAGATTTCACTCACACTCCGCAAGCAGAGTTTCTGTTGGTCTCATCTGGTCCTTTTAAACATTAGCACATATTGACTTCCCATTGTCAAGAACTTAAGAATTAAAAAGTCAATGAGCAAACAACACAACACAAAATCTATGTTCCAGAAATTGCCCAAGAAAAGCAGCAGTTCAAACAAGGTAGCCACGTTCTACAGAATAGTGGGAACAAACTAACTGTTTCCCATAGGAAAAATGGGGTTGGATACATACCTCAAGGAGAGCAGGAACAGTGTTGCCATTTCTTAGTAAGGAATGAAAACATGCGATTCTTTGTCTCATCAAAAAGTCACTTCTTGACTTCCTATTCTATATTCTTTCCACATTAGATACATTTTTAACAAATTTGTCTAGGAGTGCTTACTTACCATACACTGTAAGTGTATAGCAATGGTTTTTAGAATGTTTATGGAGATATTCAACCATCACCATAATCCAGTTTTAGACTTTAGCCATCCCTGTAAAATCCCCTATGCAGGTTTCTAGTGAATCCTCATTTCCACCACCATTCCCTAGGCAACCAAAAGTTACTTTCTGTCTATACATTTGCCTTTCCTGAACATTTAATAGAAATGGAATCAGACCATATGTGGTTTCGTAGTTCATTCATGTTGTAACATGTATCAGTACTTCATTCTTTTTTAAATTTCTGATTAGTATTCCCAATGGATATTTTAAATTAAATATTGGAAGTGCATAATAGTAGTATTTTTCTTCTTCCAAAGGTTACTATTCCTCAATTTTTTTTACCAAAGACAGAGGTTGGGGAGCATAGGGATGAACATTTCACCCTAACTCCTTACCTTTTTTTCAAGAGAATGCTCTAAATTGGAGTTCCTGCCTTCTATCCTAGGGGAGGCAGTAGGATTTCTTTCATATGGGTAAGAAGATTGGGTTCAGCAATGTGACAACAATGTTGGGAAATAACTGGAAATGTACTCAGTGTGTTCCTAAAGGGTTTAAGTAAGTGTAGGTTGAGGTGCGATTGTCAGAGCTCCTTGTTTCCTGGACAGGTTTTCCATAAAGAGATACTTATTCTATGAGACAAAGGAATTTTTATTCTTTGAAATTAGAAATGGGAAACTGTACTGTGTGCTCTCAAAGTCCCACAATGTTCATCCTTCTGCATTTATGTCTAGTCTTTGTTTAAAATCCACAGTGGCTCTCCATTGCACATTGGATATAGTGCAAATTCTTTATATTGTTTTCAAGATCCTCCATGTAAGAGCATGCATCTAACCCTCCAGACTCCTCCATTTGTCTCTCTCCATTCCTGCTATTTAGGAATTTTTTCAGTTTCTGAACTGAAAAAATTCCTTTCTTAAAGTTCATTCCATTTGTAATTATTTGCTTAAAACCTGCAACCTAGTATCAATGTCAATATTCTAGCTGTGATATTACACCATAGTTTTGCAAAATGTTACTGTTGGGAGAAACCAGTAAAATGTACACAGAATCTCTTTGTATTATCATTTTTTACAATTGCATGTGTATCTACAGTTTTCTCAATAAAAATTTCAATTTAAAGAAAAAAAAAGAAAAGAAAATATAAACAGTATCCAAATTGAAAAGGAGGAAGTAAATTTGTCATTATTTGCAGATGACATGATATTGTACATAGAAAACCCTAAAGACTCTTCGATAACACTACTAGATTTAATAAATGAATTCAATAATGTAACAAGATACAAAATTAACACCCAGAAATCCCTGGCATTTTTAGACACCAATAGTGAGCTCACAGAAAAGGAAACTAAAAAAGCAATGTTATTTACCAACTCAACAAAAAAATTAAGACACTTAAGAATAAGCCTAACCAAAGAGGTAAAAGATCTGTACTTGGAAAACTACAGGACATTGAAAAAAGAGATAGAGGAAGATATAAACAATAGGAAGAATATACTATGTTCACAGGTTGGTAGAATTAACATCATAAAAATGTCCATACTATCCAAAGCAATCTATAAATTCAATGAAATCCCTATTAAAATACCAATGGCATACTTCACAGATCTAGAACAAACACTATAAAAATTAAATGGAACCAGAAACACCCCAAATAGCCATGGCAATATTGAGAAAGAAGAACACCGTTGGGGGGATCACAATACCAAATATAAAATTATATTACAAAGCCACTGTAATCAAAACAGCCAGTACTGGCACAAGAACAGACATACAGATCAGTGGAACAGAACAGAAAACCCAGAAATTGAACCAAACTTTTCTGCTCAATTAATATTTGACAAAGGAGGCAAGAGCATACAATGGAGTAAAGACAGTCCATTGAACGAATGGTGTTGGTATAATTGGACAGGTACATAAGAGAAAAAAAAAAAAAAATGACTTTAGACCAACTCACACCATACACAAGAATAAACTCAAAATGGATAAAAGATTTAAATGTAAGTCATGAAACCATAAAAATTCTAGAAGAAAACGTAGGCAGCAACTTCTCAGACATCTCTTGTAGCAATATGTTTGCCAATACATCTCCTAGGGCAAGGGAAACAAAGGAGAAAATAAACAAATGTGGCTACATCAAAATAAAAAGCTTCTGCGCAGTGAAAGAAATCATCAGCTAAACCACAAAGGAAAATGGAGCCCACTGTATGGGAGAACTTATTTGGCAACAATACATCTAATAAAAGGTTAATTTCCAAAATATATAAGGAACTCATACAACTTAACCAAAAGAAGGCAATCCAATTAAAAAATGGGCAAAAGGCCTAAATAGACACTTCTCCAAAGAAAACATACAGATGGCCAAGAGACATATGAAAAAATGCAAAAGTCACTAATGATCAGAAAGATGCAAATTAAAACCACAATGAGGTATCACTTCACACCTGTCAGAATAGCTCCCATCAACAAATCAAATCAATGAAGGACAAGTGCTGGCGAGGGTGTGGAGAAAGGGGAACCCTAGTACACTGTGGTGGGAATGCAGACTGGTGCAGCCACTATGGAAAACAGGATGGAGTTTCCTCAAAAAATTAAAAATGGAATTGCCATTTGACCCAGTGAACCCACTTCTAGGAATATATCCTAAGAAACCCGAACACTATTTAGAAAGAATCTATGCAACCCTATGTTCATAACAGCACAATTTATAATAGCTAAGATCTGAAACAGCCCAAGTGCCCATCAGTAGATGAGTGGATAAAAAAATCTAGCACATTTACAATACAGAATAGTATGCAGCTATAAAAAAGAAGGATCTCTTTCCCTTTGGGACAGCATGGAGGGAACTGGAGAGCATTATGCTAAGTGAAATAAGCTAGTTAGAGAAAGACAAGTACCACATGATATCACTCATATGTGGATCCTATTAAACAAAAAAACTAATGAAGAAGCTAGATACAGAGATATAGAACCATGGAGCAATTGGACAAATTTCAGAAGGAAGTGGGGGTGGGTAGTGTCGGGGGGGTGGAGAGAGTAATCAAGAACTTAGATGCATATATACATTTCCTATGGACATAGACAATACTGTGGAGAAGATGAGGGGGGTGGGGGTGGATGCTGGGTGGAGAGGATTAATGGGGGGAAATTGGGAACATCTATAATACTTTCAACAATAATAACAAAAAAAGTGACTTATGAGCAATAGAAAATTGTGATCATCAGAAAAAACACACAACACTGGTTATACAGATGCTCAACAAACTTAGGAGAAACGTAGATGACCTTGGTGAGAATCTCAACAGCATAAAAGAGAACCAATCAGAAATGAAGAATACAGTCACTAAAATGGAGAATATTTTAAAAGGAATCAACAGTGTAGTAGATGAAGTCGAGAATCAAATCAGCAATTTGTAATACAAGGAAGCAGAAAATACCCAATCAAAACATCAAAATGAAAAAAAAAATCCCCCCCCACCCCAAAATGAGGATAGTGTAAGGAGCCCCTGGAACAACTTTAAGCATAGCAACATTTGCATCATGGGGGTGGGTGCCAGTAGAAGAAGAGAGAGGGAGCAAGAAATTGAAAACCTATTTTAAAAAAAAATGACAATAAACTTTCCTAACTTGGTGAAAATAGACATACAAGTCCAGGAAGCCCAGAGAATCCCAAACAAGAATTCAAAGAGGCCCACACTAAGATACATCATAAGTAAAATGCCAACAGGTAAGGACAAAGAGACAATCTTAAAGCAGCAAGAGAAAAGCAGTTAGTTACCTACAAGGAAGCTCCCATAATGTTATCGGTTGATTTCTCAACAGAAACTTTGCAGGCCAGAAGAGAGTGGCAAGAAATATTCAAAGTGAGGAAAAACAAGGACTTACAACCACAATTATTATACCCAATAAAATTATCATTTAGAATCAAAGGACATATAAAGAGCTTTCCAGACAAGGAAAAGCTAAAGGAGTTCACCACCACCAAAACAGTACTACATGAAATATTAAAGAAGAAGAGAAAAGATCAATCATATGAGCAATATAATGGCAATATATACTTTTCTATCAACTACTGAATCTAAAAAAAAAAAAAAAGACCAACAAGCATAACAGAAACAGACTCGTGGATACAGGGAACATTTTTACAGTTGCCTGATGGGAGATGAGGTGATGGATGGGTGAAAAAGTTGAAGGGATTAAGAAAGACAAATTGGTAACTTTAGAATAGTCATTATGATGTAAAGTACAGCATAGAGGATATAGTCAATAATATTCTAATAACTATATATGGTGTCAGATAGGTATGAGATTTACCCGGATGATCACTTAGTAAGTTATATTATGTTGGATCACTGGGTTGCACACCTGAAACTAATATAATATTACATGTTAACTGTAATTGAAAAATAAAAAAAATATTTTGGGAATAAAGGAAAAAAACAAACAAATGAAAGAAAGAAAATATTTTTTTTAAATTCATATTAGATTTCTAGTCTGATTCAGATTCAAGAAGAATAATTCTATATTTGTCTATTTGGGCTGCCACTATAAAATACCACAGAATGAATGGCCTAAACATCAGAAATTTGTTTTCTCACATTTCTAAAGACTGGAAGCCCATCACTATGCCAGCATCGTTGGTCTGGTAAGAGCTCTCTTCTTGGGTTGCAGACAACCGCCTTCTCGCTGTGTGCTCACATGGTGGAGAGAGAGAGTAAAGGGTGAGAGGAGAGATTTTTCTCTCTCTTCTTATAAGGCTAAATTTCTGTTGAATAATGGCACCACTCCAAAAGCTCATTAAAACTTAATTACCCACTAAAGACCCTATGTCTAGATACAGTCACATTTGCAATTAGGACTTCAAAATATGAATTTTGGGGACAAAATTCAAAATTTAACTCATAGGATACACTTAAGTCTTCTTCAACTTGAAAAACATACATACACACAAACAAAACACTCAGGCTTCCCTTGTGTCTCTTAAGGTCTATGTCCTTTCATGGCTAAACTACTTGAAGTTGTATTTGTTGCCATGCATGCCTTCCTTTGCTCTCCTGCCATCCACAGGTGGAGGCTGAGTCAGGCTTCCTATCTCACCTTTCCAATGACACTTTTAGGCAAATGTCATCAGTGGCCTTCTTGCCAAATTCATTTGTCATTATTAAATCCTCTTTTTTATGTCTTTTTGTTGCATTTGACATTTGACTTTTGTCAGCGTGAAAGTTTGCTTCTTTAGCTCCCACAACATCATTGACATTAGACTGATATGCTAGTTTATTTCTTACCCATAATGTGCACTCAGTAAGTATTTTTATAAAAGAATTGATAAATTATTCTGCTAATTGTGTTATTTTATAGTTTTATATATAATCTGACATGTTTTCAAGTGTAAAAGTATAATAAAATTCATGCACATATTAATGTATAGAAAAGGTTATTTTTAATTTTTTAAAAATTTCCAACAAAGTATATTTTTCCATTGCTTCTCAGACAAAGTGGAAGGGAGGGAGAGAGAGAGAGGGAGAGAGAAACATTGATGTGAGAGAGACACATCAATTGGTTGCCTCCCTCAGTTTCCCCGATTGGGGTCAAGGATTGAGCCTGCAACTGAGGTACATGCTCTTGGCTGGAATCCATCCGGGGGCCCTTCAGTCTGTGGGGGGGACACTCCAACCACTGAGCAAAACCAGCTGGAGCTGGAAGAGGTCATTTTCTAATTCATGTTAGTTTGTTATTTTTCTTCTAACTACACTTATAAATATTAGAAGAAATAAATATTTCTTCTAACTACACGTATAAGCCAATAGTATTTCAATTATATACAACACAAATATTTCCTTTATTTTCTCTTCAAAAATGAGATTTTAGTGACAATGTTGATTAAAGATGTTATGAATTAATGCTTTTTAAAGAGATTATTATTATTTCTTATGCTGGATAAAGAGATTGGCAATATTTCATATTTAAAATTTTATTATTTATAGAGATATATTTTTGTTAAAAATTATGAAGGTTTATTTCAATTGCAGCTTCATGCTGTGTTCGATTACTTTTCATATGATTCCATTAGTATGGATTAGTATTCATTGTCTTTTGAATTCAATTATGTTCTAAGTGGTTTAAATATTCCAAACAGTATTACCTTAGTTTCTTTTGCATCCTACTTATATCCCCAAACTAACTAAAATAACATTTAAAATATCATAAATGTCTATATCTCTGTAACCAAAAGAAGAAAAGCATTTTTAAGTCTTGTTCTTCATACTGATTTTTATCATTCTGTACCTTAATTTTTAAAATATGTTGAATAATTATTTAAATTAAGAAATGCTTTATTTTCAAAGAAAATGACTATATGTTAATAACTTTTTGAAATTTAAGATTATCTACTTAAACCGTTGGTTAAATTTTCAAACAATATGAACACCAGATATAAAAGTGGAGTTTGAGAAGCTGTTGCATTTCTCCATTCCTGAGAAAAGTACATATAGAGATTACCCAAATCCCTATGTTTCAGGTTCTCTCACATAGTATGGACAAAATGCTAACAAAGTTTGTTTAAAATTTTTTTAAAATTATGAAATATACATTAAAGACTTGAATTAAACTGTACACATGTATAAGTAGCATTTAACAATAAGTAATTAAGAAAGAGAACATTGCCAGTATATGAAACTGCCACTGTGTGTCCTGCCGTCATGCTGTGTCCCCTTTACTATCTTCTGGACTAACAGAATTTAGGTTCATGATTCATTTGTTTGTCTAAACTCCTGTCAGATTTTCCCCTAACAATGAGAAAGATAGGAGAGCCAAGAAATGCACAGCCCAACCCAAGGCGAGAATGAAGGGAGTTCCCAGGAAATTAAAAAAGGAAATATCAGTAAAACACTCATGCAGCGTGTCAGGCAGTCAACCAATTTCAAATTGGAGCAGAAGGGTGGAGGATTCAAAGAGTGATATTTCCCTTCCCTCTAAAAATCAAACAAACAAAAGAAAAAACAAGTAGGTAGCTTTTGGGGAATTAGGAGTTTAAACTCTGACAAAGGTTTTCGGGATGAACAAGACTAAGTGAATAAAAATTAATGCAGTTATCAACTCCTAGAAAAAAATATAAAATGAAGTATAATTATGTTACATTATATAGGTTATCTGTAAATAACAGTAACAGAGATAAAAATAATACAAAGCTCAGTTATTATTCTACAAGAATCATAATGCAGTGCATTTGGCAGGATATAGGACTCGGGGGATTTTATGTGCTTCTGGGTTTCTGCACATTTGGGCATGTGTTTGTGCACAAAGGGGGGACCGTGAGTGAGAGCTGAATACTTATTGTCTGTATTAGAAGGTCAGTAAATTGGGGTTAAAACAACAAGAACATGAAAAAGCAATTAAAACATGTCAGTTATGGATATCTGTCTATGCATCCGTAGAATAACTAAAGTGTGGAAAATATTTCACTGTCTAAAAGAGTCATGGACAACTATTTAATATTTAAAACTGTGTCCAAGGATTCCACACAAAAAATTATTTCTAAAATGACATCATAAAAAAATTCATTTATGTGCACATTCAATTATTTTATTGAGAAAGTTGCTGATGAGTAAATGTACAATATTGGGAATCATGAGTGAGAAATTACTTGTATCCCTAGACCAGATTTGGCACATTGCAATAATCATTAAAATAAGGTAACTTAGGGCTTTTGAATTTCTGATTTATTTCTCAACATAAAATGTTCAGTAAATACAATTTTATACACTATCTACAGAACCTTTACATAATTGTATAAAATTATTTGCATTGATTATAATGTTACTGACCCTGTACTATAGAAATGGAAATGTTTGCAGTAATATTTCTTTTTCATTCTTATTGTCACCTTCCTGTATTTCCAGAAACAAGTATTTGCCGTCAGTTCTCCAGAAATAGATGGAGATTCCTAATTCTTACTCCTTTTGATTCTAAATTATGATTTACTGCCTTTCTGTACTACCTGGAGGTTCATGGAAAGGGATTCATTTTATATAATTTTTTGAGTAACACTTGTAGTTTATTTAAGTTATTTTCTTTGAAATTTTATTACTTCTCGACAACTGACTATAGCTTTTATATCCTGTGTCCATGTTCCTTTTAGAATTAGATTGTTTTACCCTTTAGAATAAAAAATAGTTTACAGCAGTGATTCAAAATGATCTTTATTAGATTCTGTTAGGTCAGTGTTTTTGTAGTTATTAGAGTTATATTTTTTATTGACCTCATAGTAAGCTCAAGATGCTAATGAAGATATAAGTGGTTTTCAATTAAAATGATGTTGATGTTTTCATAAATTTGATGACAATGCAATCAGAAAATACAATTTCCCTAACTTCCCTCCTTCTTATAGAAAATATGAAATCCTTTAATTAAAGAATATTTGAAGCACCAGAATTTATTACAATTTTGAATTAGAAAATATTCCATCAATTAGATGAATAGGTCTGTTCTCGCTATTGATCTCCATAGCTTTGAATAAAGAAAAAGCAAAGTCATCTGCTTATGTGCACCCAGAGCTTTGTTTGACTTCCAAGTACTGAATTATGTATTCCATATAAATGGATTTTTTCTTTTATGTTTTATTTTTTAAATACAATTTCTATTTGAGTTTCATGTAAGTGAGGAAACAGCTCCCCCAAGTTAAGATAGACAGCTACATAAGATACAAAGGAAAATTAATGCATTTTAGTATTACAGATGACCAAACATCCTATTTATATTTGGAGTAATGTATTGGGTAAAGTGCTCACTCCTGGAGTTTATGAATGTGGTGATACTATGTGACCAAATGCAGTGTGCTAAAACAGAAATTTCTGCAAATAAAAATGTCCAAATAAAGTTTAAATATGTCCATCAATATATACTAGGATATCACAGGAAATACAAGATTTTAGTAGGACATTCTTATTTCCTGAAATCAACATTAAGGGAGATTGTACTCATTCTATAAAATGTCTTTTTGTCCTATTGTAAAATAGAATATTATACTCCAAATTAACTACAAGTCTTCTAAAGTATGGCACTTAAAAATATTCTTATATATTTGAAACTCAATATGTCTTACCAATTGCAGAGTAAACAAGCAAATATAAGTTATAAAACTGATTTTCATCTTTAATAAACCTTTCTCCATGAACTTTACTTTTATCCCTCAGGTACATAGTCTCACTTCTGATAAGACAATATTCAAGTCCCACTTAAGTCTTTACTATCATGATATTTGCAATACAATTACATTGTAATAAAACTATCAATTTCTTTGTAATATAGATTGTTAGTAATCTTAACTCTATCACTGAATTTACTACCTTTTCTTTATTCAAAATATATGTAACCATTTCATTACTAATACATTATATCAATGTTTGAGATCATTAGCAAAATCAAGATGACATTCAATTTTTGATATGTAGAAATCTTCTTTATCAATTTTTCTATCTTGACAGGCAGTATACAGGTAAAATAAATATTCAATAACATTTTACATATTAATTATATTTCTAGTGTATCAGTCATAGACATTATTCCCTGAGACATGTATCAGGTATTATTGCTATTAAGTAAGCTAGAAAATGTGACTACATTTGTGTGCATGAAGTGTATAGGTAATTGGCTGCATTGCTATGCTCAAAGAGAGCATAACTTGTTTATTTATATTAGTGGATGTTTAAGCCTGGATGTTAAAAAGGCAATTTTGCTATGCTGAGGAGATAATTTAATGGTCATGTATATAAGCATCTAAGTTCTTTGATTAATCTCTCCCCACCACTACCACCCCCGCCTTCCCTCTGAAATTCATCTGACTGCTCCATGCTTCTGTGTCTCTGAATCTATTCTGTTCATCAGTTTATTTTGTTCATTAGATTCCACATATGAGTGAGATCATGTGATACTTGTCTTTGTCTGTCTTATTTCACTTAGCATAATCCTCTCCAGGTCCATCCATATTGTCCCAAATGATGAGGTCCTTCTTTTTTTACAGCTGCATAGTATTCCATGGTGTAAATGTCCCACAGCTTTTTTATCCACTCATCTACTGATGGGCACTTGGGCTGTTTCCAGATCTTAGCTATTGTAAATTGTACTGCTATGAACATAGGGGTGCATATATTCTTTCTGATTGGTGTTTTGGGTTTCTTAGGATATATTCCTAGAAGTGGGATCACTGGGTCAAATGACCTATGGACACAGACTATAGTGTGGAGAAGACCTAGGGGGCAGGGGTGGATGCCTTGTGGAGGGGTTCAATGGGGGAGGGAAAGGGGGACATGTGTAATACTTTCAACAATCAAGAAAAAATAAAGACAAAAAATAAATAAAAGAAAAAAAAAGATATTTTAATGGGTAAAATAATGCAAAAACTTAGCAGATGCTCTTTTTTAAAAAATGTAAAATCAACTCTATAAAAGTTGAATAATTATTTGAGATATGTCTCCTGTATTTTTTAATGGAATGCACTGTCCTGGTATAATGCTAAGAATGGTTTATGCTAATTTTAGGAAGGCACTATGGAAAAGTTCAACTACAGTTAACATATAAAATTTTTATTATGAAAAGAAAATAATCACTTTTTGTTATTTGTTGGTAAAAGTTTTTGTATCTTTAAGCATTTCAAAGATAGCCTAAATAAAGACAAATTAGTAATAACAACACTAATAATTGACATTATATACTTACTATGTTCAAAGCAACAATTAGCATTTTGCATGGACTATTTAATTTTATTTAATTGATTATGGTCCTACCTACTCAACAACAATAGCAAAAAATCCTAATACATAAAAAAGTGACATATATATATATTTTAAATATATCTTTATTGCTTTCAGAGAGAAGAAAGGAGAGGGGGAGAGAGAGAGAAACATCAATGATGAGAGAGTCATTGATTGGCTGCAGCCCATAACCCGGGCATGTGCCCTGACTGGGAATTGAACCCCGATTGCCTGGATCCCAGGTCAAGGCTCAACTGCTGAGCCACCCGTGCTGGGCTATTTTTAAATACTTGAAAAATGTATATAACTATAAGATGTGGTCTATTTAATTGATTGTACACAAATAGATAGTTAAGTCTTTGTTTCCTTGTGGCTCCTAACACTGTTTGATTAAAAAAAAAAAATTTAAGAGCCCAGTTAATTGCCAAATCATCAAGAAATGCTTTTTGTCATGATGTTAGAAGAAGTTCAAGCTATGATGCAGCCCTCTCCTGCAATGACAGAAAAATTATAAGAAGAATAATAAATAAAATCAAAGAGCTAGTTTGAGTACCTAAATATATTCACGGCCCAGCTAGAGAACAGAGAATTGGCATGAATACCTTCAAGATTGGAGAAATATCCCATTTTTTTATGGCCATGGCAGAAACTGAAAATATAAGGTTCAGTCACACCAGCTCAAAACAGTCATCTTAGTTTTGTTTACGGTTTGTGAGAACTGGAGGAGTGGAATAAGGAGTGAAGGCCTGGGCGAGAGGGATGGAAGACATAAGCACAGAATTAGAGACTTCAAGTCTGATTATGCCAGAGTTGATGGGTGCAAATAGACGTATCATTTTATATATAAATATTGGTTAAGTTAAATATTTTAATAAATAAATTGCAGGACAAGTATTTAGTGGGTGATCAAAGAGAAAAAAGCATCTGAGAGCCAATATGTATGTGTGTGGGGGGGGGGGTGCTGGAAATTTTATTCAGAAATGGAAATCTGACCCTCACATTTCCAACCCAAGATTAAGAAATGTGTCATTACTATTGACTGAAAAAATCCCTCCTAACCTTTAAGCTGAAGATCTTGTAGGAGCAACTCAGATTGTCAGATACTGTCAGAGCAAGATGAAAATTCACTTTGTGGATGCTGTGTTTCCAGGGGTGAAAAGAACAGTCAGAACTGAGGTCCAGCTTCTTGGAGTCTTTCTCTTTGAGATGACATAGCAATCTTCTGCCGAGCCTCACACACTGCAGAAGAAGCCTCTCGCATGGACGGAGCAGATTCCTGCCTGGGACTAGGAAAACAAATCACTGTCCCAGGAGACAAATCAAGAGTAATCCTGACCTTCTCTTGGTCCCTTTGTTGCTCTAGGTCCAATGAAGGGAAACAGACCATCAGCTTTTAAGAGGGATGGCTTATAGGAAATAACCATTTCCTTAACAAAAGTGTGTATTGAAAATTCAAGTACTGGGGGGATTTATAAAGCTTGGTGCTTTTAAAATTTGGTTTAGTTCTAAATTGTTTATTATCTCATAACTCTTGCACATGAAAAGATGTGATTCTCTAATGGTTAGCAGTGGGTCACGTGAGGCATGTAAAATCAAGGAATTGTTACTCTTAGAAGCGTCCTTAAGTAAGATTGAATTTTAATTTGTTTTGCATATACTAATTAATAATACAATTCAAAAACATGCAAAACAAGTAACCAATACAGAGTGTTTTCTGCTGATTTCAGTTGTGAGCAAAAAGGTATCCTAAACATTCTTAGATTTTGCCTGCCTTTTAAATAATAAAAGTGAATGAAGCTTGACTGCAGGCACTATAAACCTGAAGTGTATATTTTCAGGCCATTTTAGTAAAAGTATTTTTCTTTTTTGTCCAATTCTAATGTTTCTTTAGTCCTTTGCATGACTTTTGCTGATGCACATTAAACAAATTTTGTTTTCAAGGTATAACAATTTCTAAGGAGGGCCAGTGGCCTAATTGAATCTAACTTTTCAAATGAAGTTTATATTCTCTCTCCCTCCCTCTCTCTCTCTCTTTATCTCTGGTTCTCTCATTATTGTGTATTATATAAAAAAATTTCATACAATAAAGTAAGTTGAAAATTAGTTTCCACAACTTCTATTCCTCACATGACTGATTCACCAACTCTAATAATAAAAAGCTACAGGGAAAACTGTGACTGGCCCAGCTACATCTCATGCCTATCCCTAAACCAATCTCTGTAGTAGAAGATTAGGAAGATCTGCTTGGTTAATCTTGGTCCTGAGTTCACTCCTGCCATGAGGATGGGACGCATCTGTCACAGCACCACCACCCTCACCAGGACCAAAGCATTATGGATGAGGTGGTCTTCGAAGAAAACGATGCTGGACAAAGAGTTTATGTTCACCAAGCCAGAATCATGAATTACAGAGCAATCCCGCATACATCGATATTAAAGGAGTTGTTTACTTACTTTAGTAGTGAGGGTTCAGTCAGAAAATTACACCAGTTATTTTAACAGAAATAATTTAATGTAGAGTATTAAACAGACTCTAGAAGACCAGGCAGACAAATGCAACACTGAGGTGTATCGGGGTGGTAGCTGCAAGAGCCCCTAGCACCTCTGTCTGGGACACCCTTCCAAAAAAGAGGTTGGGGTTATTAGAACTTAGAAGGTTGGAGGAGGTCCCTGCATTGCTGGGAACCAGATTTTGTAGGACGGAGTGTTGGCCCCTGAGTGCTGGTGTCTATGAGGGGCCAAGATATGGCTAATTCTTAGAATGTGAAAATATAACCTGGAAACAGGTGCCAGATGCCACTCCAAGGGGGAAGACCAATTGCTAAAGTAGCAGTGAAAGGAAAGAATACACACCAACGAGGAGTGAGTTCCTTCTTCTTCCTTCAACCTTCCAGTCTCCTTCTAGAGGTTCCCGCTGGCAAAGCCTATCAAGCTTCCAGCCAGCAAAGCAGAAATGGGTTTATAAAGTCCCAGCCTCAGCATCGCAAAGAAGAGGCAAAAGGATGGATTAAGAAACTGAGAATTAACAGCTTCATAATGGCAGCATCAATCTGCATCAGCTGAGAATATTTAAGCATTAGCAGTGGGGTTTTGTCTGTATCTATAGATACAATAATAATTAGAAACGTACCCACATTAAGTGCAAATTACCACCGGTCATTTCTTGCACTCAATCCCATCTCACTACTCACTAGTTTCTTAAAACCCTGCAGTATTGCATCAAGATTTCTTTCTATTGACGTTGAAGATTTCTAGAATTACATTCTACTTAGTCTTTGGAGCATGTTTACCACCCTTTCGTGGAGGGAGGTGTCTGAAGCTTTTCTTTGGAATATGATTTTAGAACTGTCAGCAGTTTCTTCTGAGAGAACAGGTCTCGGTTCATCACTTTCCTTCCCTCTGCTTCAGTGGTTCTGTCTTAAAACCTTCAGCTGGTCTCTACCTGCATCTGGCTTGACCAAGACAGTAGAACATATGGAACTTGTTGGCAGTTGGAGAGAGGACCTATTCTGTGGCTATCTTTCCTGGAACTCCTTACCCTAATCTCTTGCATACATGGAGAACTGAATATAAAAACTGGACCATTGAATTCTCAGAGAATATTGTTAAATCTAGCATATTAGAACATAAGCAATTTTATAGAAGTTATTTTTTCCTTTAACTTTATTCTGAATGATTTATAAAAAAACCAATGCTCTTAACTTTTCAAAAAGAAATCATAATTTTAATGGAATTCTACATGCTTTGCTTTTCTCCTTTTATATTTCCACTTTTCCCATAGAACATCACAAGCATTGTTTCAGAAATACTGAATTTAAGTATTTGGATGCCTTTTTAGCCAGCCTGAAATTTAATTGTGTATACCAGAAAAAAGTAGAATTAGAATTTTATTATAATAAATACACCCTACATTCCATCAGGAGCTCTGTAGCAATCTTGATAAGCCTGCATAAATGATTTGTTTTTTAAATTCACTAAATAGCAGTGGAAAAGTTTAATGTGGAATCTCACCACAGCTAATTATATGTATTAGCTATGTTGAGTAGTTTGCTAGCCCAGATAACCTTTAAACTTTGGTTGTAATGGTAATTTACTTAATGGAGGGGCTTAATAGAAATATTGAAACAAATGTGCCTCCTTAGATTTTCTGAGATTGGATTGGGAAGTTAGAAGACATGAATGTGCTGTGCACACATACTGACAGAAAACCATGTCATTTTAATGATTCATAATTTCTAATTAGCCATGATTATTCTGAGTGGTTGTGGATATACATTTTAATTGTATCACATACTGTAATTTCCAATTTCCGCAGAGACGCTGATGAAGTGAAAGTCGTATTGCTAAGTCATCATTTAAATATTTGAGAAATGGAAAGCTCTAAGAGGGATAACTATGCACAGCTTAATTATAATTTCCATTGATCTCAGAAGTCAATTTTATTTCTGTAATATGGATGGCTGTCTCCCCTCACTTTCCTAGCTCAACATCGTAGTGGGGTTTTGGAACTGCGATGCCTTGTTTTCAATGGGTGGAGAGAAAACTATACTTCCATTATGCATTCAGGTTTTTAGAAGATGCCAAAGTAGTCAGAGGACCAGAGAGAGGGCACGTAGAGTAACTGGACAAATACCATTGTTGTAGGAGAGATTAGTTTGGGTTAGATGTGAGTGGTGTAGGCAGAAAGGCCTCTACTGGACATTCATATTTTGCATGATTATTTAATAGGGCTACCTAAAGAATGCTTAATCACATTTCTGTTATATTTAGCCTTTAAATTTTAAATCAGAAAAAATGATAGGTCTGCAAGGGCAAGATAATTGCCTAAGCAAACTCTATCTCCCAACATCTTCTGATGTGAGAACTACAGCAGGTTAGCAGAGGTGTGTGTCTTTATGGTGATTAGAACAATGTGAAGCTATTTGATGGTCTCTTCTAGATATAAGAACATTCTATATAGCTTCTAAATCTTGTGCTATATGGCACAGATAAGCTGAAATAGACATACCTAAGACGGCACTTAGAATAAGCACTGACCTCTATTCATTCAAGGCCCAGAAACTCAATGCAATAATTAAAGAGTTCATCCCATTCCAATATCCATTTATAATGACACATGAAGCAATTTTCCCTTCCTTCCTTCCTTCCTTCCTTCCTTCCTTCCTTCCTTCCTTCCTTCCTTCCTTCCTTCCTTCCTTCCTTCCTTCCTCCCTCTCTCCCTCCCTCCCTCCCTCCCTCTCTCTCTTCTTTCTTTCTTTCTTTCTTTCTTTCTTTCTTTCTTTCTTTCTTTCTTTCTTTCTTTCTTTCTTTCTTTCTTTCTTTCTTTCTTTCTTTCTTTCTTTCTTTCTTTCTTTCTTTCTTTCTTTCTTTCTTTCTTTCTTTCTTTCTTTCTTCTTTCTTTCTTTCTTCTTTCTCTCTCTCTCTCTCTCTCTCTCTCTCTCTCTCTCTCTCTCTCTCTCTTTCTCTCTCTCTCTCTCTTTCTCTCTTTCTTCTTCTTTTTTTTTTTTTTTTTGACATCCCTATAACATTTATTTTATAGCTGGAAGTTTGTACTTTTTCACCTCTTTGCCCATCCCCTCATCCCTGGCAGCCACCAGTGTGTGCTCTCTATGAGCTTGGTGTTCTGTTTGACACCCTATATAGTGAGATTATACAGTATTTGCCTTTCTCTTTTGACTTATTTTCTTTAGCATATGTCCTCATGTTCCACCTATGTTATTGTAAATGGCAAATTTTATTTTTTTCTAATGGCTGAATAATATTTCATTAGGTGTGTATGTGTACGTGTGTGTGTGTGTATGTATATATATATATGTACAATACATATATATAACATATATGTATAACATTTTTCTTTATGCATTCATCCATTATAAACAATGCTGCAGAGAACATGTGTGTGACTTTATCTTTTCAAGCACACACATTTATCTTTTCATTTTATTCAGATAAATACTCAGATGTGGAATTGTGGGATTAAATGGTGATTCTATTTTTAATTTTTGAGAAATATCCAAACTGTTTTCCACAGTAGCTGCACCAATTTACATTCTTAAAAATAGTGCATAAGGGTTCTCTTCTCTCCACATCCTCAGTGACACTTGTTATTTCTTGTTTTTAGATAATAGCTATTCTGACAAGTGTGAAGGGATGTCTCATTGTGACTTGGATTTGCATCTCCCTGATAATTAGTGATGTTGAGTACCTTTTTATATACCCTCAGGCCATCTATATGTCTTCTTTGGAAAAATGTCTCTTCAGATTCTCTGCCCAGTTATTAATTGAATTGTTTGGTATTTTATGGAGCAGTTTCTTAACTTGAGTTTTCATGAAAACAATCAGGAGGCTGGTTATGAACAAATATAGCTGCACTTTGATTGAGAAATGGGTATAATTTATGATAGAATCAACCAAAGCAAAAATTAGTTATCTAACTATAGATATATTCAGGTGATTTGGTATAATCTTCTCATGTCTCACCAAGAAAATGGTTATAACATATAGCAAGATATGACCAAGAGAACAATCTCTGTTTTAGAATAATCAGATTGAATTTCTTTTGTTGCATTCTGTTTAACTTAGTTCCTCTTTCATGTTTGTCTTGTGCAACAGTCATAGGTTTAGTTATTAAGTTTTCATATATGGATCCCCATTATTAATTACAAAAGAATTATTGTTTAAAATTTATTTAAATTACTGTAGCATTGCTAAGTTAAATTGTTATAAATTGTGAAAAATGTATTAATGTATTTATTCAGTCAACAAATATGTATTAATGCATAGATCCTCTAAATAGTACTATATTTTCTTCATATTACCAAAACATTGTCATGGCTATTGCAATTATAGGAAATATAAATGAAAATGTACTTACTTAGTACAGTGTTTGGCACTTGCTTAGAATTATATTTTTTTAATTATTATTAATAATAGTATGTATTCTTTAATAAAAACTATAAACAAGATAAGGCAGACATTATAATGATACACGTGCTCCTTACTTCCTTGCATCTTATGGTTTAGAAGAAAAATCACACAATTGAACAACCAAATCAATAAGGGTTAATAAATATTATGATAGACCAAGCATAGGTTACCTTGAAAATACACAAGAGAAGCAAATTATCCAACCTAATCACAATGTACTGAAGCTCTTGTGTACACATAGATTTAGTGCTCAATAATAATTTTTTTTTTAATTGGAGGAATGGCTTAATGTGAGCTTTCTCTGTCCAATTTCAAATTTGTTTTCAATGTTCTTCACATTTAGTGATTGAACATGCATTTAATTTTTCCACTTTCTGGAGAGAAAAGGAACTTTCTTTTTATCATCTATTAGTTTTTAATTTTTTTAATCTTTATTGTTGAGAGTATTAAAGATGTCCCCTCCCATTTTTTCCCCTTGCCACCCACCCCCAGGTTCCTGCCCCTCCCCAGGCCTTCATCACCCTATTGTCTATGTCGCTGGGCAAGGCACAGGTGCATATAAGTTATTTGGCTCTTCTTTCCCCCTCCTTCCATCCTTCCCTCTGAGGTTCGCCAGTCTGCTCCATGTTCCTATGCCTCTGGTCCTCTTTTATTCATCATTTTATTTTGTTCATTAGATTCCACATATAAGTGAGATCATGAGATGTTTGTCTTTCTCGGACCTTTCATTTTGAGTCTGAATTGAAAACTGGTATTTTGCCATTTCTCACCCAATTATAAATAGTAATTTTCTTTTTATATATAGTATTCTCTCACTGCATATATATGGAGAGAGAGAGATAGATATTAGTTTAAAGTAACTTTCCTGAGAAAGCACAAAAACACCCATATTGAAATTTATTACTGGAGTCACCAGTGGTCAGTGACATCTTTACAAAAGAGTCAAAGTTATTAAAAAAAAATAAAAAGAGTCTTCAAATTGCAATCACAACTTAAAGAGACATTCCCCAATTCTGCTGGAGTGAAAATGTTTAACAGCAGGTTCATGGCCCGCTAGGGTTTCATTACTGGGCATGGCAAGGGGCAGAAGTGGGGTCTACAAATGTTGCAGACAACTTTTGCTCTCTATGTGCATCCTTCTGGAGGGAGGATCTATACTTTTTACCTGTTTCTCAAATGGGGCCAAGACCTTAAAATGGTAAGAAACCATGCTCTTGAGGATGTGGCAGGTCAATTTAAATCTCTAGGAAAGGGGCAAATGACACAGGAAGTAGGAGCAAGTACTAATTTTGGTAGGAACTAGATGGCTGTTGGTGAGCCACTGTTCTAATTTTCCTTGAAAACCCCACAAGATTGATCACAGTGAGGCATTTTTCAGTATGCTCCAGGCAGTCATCAAGCCCCTAAGACAGCTTCCTTAAAGGTTAGCTGGTTGATTTGTGACTTAGAAAGTTTTCTCTTTCAGCAAGTGATTTTCTCAGAATAAGTGTGTGGAGAAAGATCCTGAGGAGAAAAGAAAATCGTCATGACATGACCTGCAGTCTGTGTGCAGCTTCATGCTGTGTAGAAGGAGAGGATGGGGGTGTGCACCATGTTTTACCAGTGACCTGATATCCTGAGGATACCTTGAGCTTGTAGAAAGACATTCAGCCCTAGTGAAATGTCACCTCAACAGACAGGTGGAAGAGCTGTGCCATGAAGCTTGTGTGGAACTGAATAATCTCAGGAGAGGCAGCATTTTGTAGCTGTCAAAGCTCAGACTGGAAGCTGTTTTTCCTGGGTTCGAATCCTGGCTCTGTCACTTAGTTGCCCTGTTATTCTGGGCAACTTTCTTAATTCTCTCTGCCTCATTTGTAAAATAGGGATGGGACTAATGTTACCTACTGCCTGGGCTTGTTCTTAGAATTAAATGTTACTATTTATTAAGTACTTAGAACAGTGACTGGCATATAGTAAACATCATTCTTATTCAAATAAAATCAAGCTCTGAAAGTCCAAGCTGATAAGCATTTTATAAATTTCTTGGAGTCTTATTTCTATTGATTTGATTACCCAAAACCACTGTCCTCCATTATGACTTTTAACCTCTCTACTGCCAGTTACAGCAAAGTTGTTGTGTGTGTTTTTTAATATGTTTTTATTGATTTCAGAGAGAAGAAAGGAGAGGGAGAGAGAGAGAGACAGAAACATCAATGATGAGAAAGAATCACTGATGGGCTGCTCCCTGCACATCCCTGCACTGGGGACCGAGCCCACAACCTGGGCATGTGCCCTGACTGGGAATCGAACCTTGACCTCCAAGTTCCTGGGTCGATGCTGCTCAACCACTGAGTCACACACGCCAAGCGCAAAATTTTGATTTAGTTAAGAAAGAAAAGTGGTCCCAGGCACTAAACTAAGTGTGGTCCTCACTGCTAGAGCAACTGTTATAGAGACATGAGTGAGAGACACCACTGATCATCTGTGCATTTGTAAATATGTTAGTTCAAGTTTTGGGGCTTAGGGAAGAATTTGCAGTAAGAAATAGGAAAGTGCTAGAGAAAGAAAAGACACTAATTGTAGGTATATAAACTTTGAGGAGCTTATCAGTGTCAGCGATTTGCCTAAATTCTGATTCAGCTCAAAATATCTTGGACCTTTCAAACATGTATTGCCCTAAGCTTATCTTGGGTTGGGGGTGGACAAGGAATGATGATATAAGATGAACCTAACTCAAGAAGCACTCCATACCACATTCTTTAACTAGAGAAGAAATACATCTATCCTGAACCTGGAGCTATACAACTAAATAAGGGCACCATGTCTTAGTCTTTCATCTTAAACCTCTTGATTATATATACATAATATAGTATATATATATAATATATTAGATTATATTCTAATATTTTAATCTAATTTGAGCCAAAAGACAGCAGGACATTTTTCAACTTCACTTTCTAATCAATCTCTTTACATGAAAGTTGTCAAAAGCTTTTCTGCATATTTTCATGCAGTGCTTGTCTCAATACTGACCTGTTGCAACTATAATTCACAGCTGTAACCACTCATACTGGAGACTTCTAGTTACTAAAGATTTTAAATTAAAGTGTTCCCAGTACAGTTATTTTATAGATGCTTTGAAACTTGTTCTCAATAAGGTCTATCCCTAGAGTAATTTTTTAAAACAAATCAAGTCTCAAAATGCCACTATTGATAAAATAGATTTGGCAACGGCTGTTTGCATATGCAAAAGGTATCCTACTAACTTATTTTGTCTCTGTGTGCAAGGTAAGACCATGATGCATGAAGTAATGTTTCCCAAATTTGACTCATGCTGAGAATTACGTGGGAAATTGATTATGGTGGGCTCTGAAATCTTTATTTCAAACAAATGTCCCAAATGATATCAGAATCAGAAAAACATGTCATCATCGTAATATGCAAAATGGTTCAGACTTACTTGGATATTTAGGGGAGAGTGGACAGTATTTTTAGACTTAACATAATTATTCTCTTCTGGGTTTTATAATCATTGCTTTTATAAATCGGAGAGATTAGAGGCAGGAAGCATGAATAAAAATAGAAGACTAGAGAATGCAAGCTTTACAAACCACTTCTAGCCAACAAAGCTGACAGATTTTTGCATAATGAAAACAAAAACATAATTGCCAAAAAATTATAGCTTTAATTTAAATCTCAAAACAATAATCATATAGCTTTACTTAAAATCTCAAAATTTTAAGAAAGTTGTGTGAGATTGATAACACAAGAGAGAGATTATGTATTTGTTCAAATAACAAAAACCCACAGGAAGCATGAGACTAATATAGCTTTAAGTACTAGCTAGGATTCCTCCATGACAGTCAAATAGCTAAATCAGACACATCAATTTATTAGAGTTGGGGAAAAACAAAGGATGAGACCAAAAAATCTCTTTTATTTTTGGTAATAACATAAATTATGAAAATACAATTTAACCCCCAAATAGGCCAAAGCTATTTACTGATAATAAAAATTAGTGAACCAGAAACTAGCTATACCCAATGTCAAATTTCTCTAATGTACCCACTAGTGCCCGCATGTAGTCCATAGCTCTACTAGAATCTTAACTGACATTTCTGCCTTCCTAGATCGCTGCTCTGTACTTTTCTATGGTACCTTCGCATAGATTTCTAAATTATTTTACCCTTCTAGGTCCCAAATTGCCCTTGGACAGTTTCCTAGGATCTCATCTCCCTAACTCCTTATGAACCATCAAAATGTCTTGTAAACTTAAAGAGTTATGCATAAATGCCAAAGGTGATCTTTACATATATATTTTTTCCTGAATCTAATTGAGTCTATTACCCAGCAATCCATAGCTTCTTTCATCTCTCATCCATAAATCAGCCCCTTCCTTGGCATTCATTACCATCCGTATCTCACGAAACTTTGACCATTTTATCAGGATCATAAACTCAAACTTCACTGGAGACATAAACCCAGAACTGTTTTCTCCTGATTTCTGCCTTTTTGCTTCAGCATTTATATCCTTGCAACGAGAGTCATTGTCATTAAGAAGAATTAGGGAGAGCCTCCTAGGCTCTGATCTTTATAGAGCTCTGTAGATGTAGCAAGAGAGCAGCTGGTGAGAGAGAAGCAGGTGGTCCCATTTGTGTAAATTGTTGCTTATTTTGATTACTTTGGCCAAATTTCTTTTCGGATATGACCATGTCATCTTTATTTCTCATTCCAGGACATGGCTGACTAGGCTTTTCCCAGAATCTAACCTGTGGCAGCTCTGACGTGTTCCCGCTCACCTGTGTTTGCTTGCATATCACCTGGGCCTGCAGCTCTGCAGGCAGCTGTGAACATCTGTGTGCTCTCGCCACCGCTCACAGTCCAGCCACTCACGGCTGAAACGTTTAGGTACTTGCCTGTTTCGACACTGTTACGGATTCATCACCTTATCACCCCCTCTTCTGCTTAGTTAGCAACCCTGAAAAGAAATAATCTGGTCATTTAATTACTAACAGATCAAAATGCAACACAAGCAAATAAGAAAATTCGAGGCTACTTTCAAAATCTCTTGCCTGTGGATACAGTGCTCAGGCCTGACTGACACCCACGCTGATGATCTCTCCCCTACAATAAACTGCCTCTTGCCTACAGGTTGAATTTAAATTTACTTCTCTTTTCTGTTTTAAAACTATCAGAGAAAAAGTAATAAAGATATAATTCTGGTTTAACCTATCAATATGAAATACTGTAAGAAAAAGCAACATCATTATAGTTCATTTATTAACTATATATTATATAATTAACTAAATAAAATAATTCTGTTCATCTTTTTAAAACAAGCACTATGGAAATTAGTGATAGAAATAACATTACAATTCCTATGAAACAAATCTACATAATCTATTTTGTTAGGTGACAGAAAATTTAAAAGGTAAAATAAAATCTATTGATTAATCTTTATGTTTTAAAGTATGAATCTTTAACAGCCACTCATACAATTTATTTACATTAGATGCTTATTTTGTTTTGTTTTGTTTCTGTTTTCTGTTTTTTTTTAAACTAAAAAACTATGTGCGGGTAACAGGAAGAAAAAGACATAGGAAATACGCCAAACAATCAGAGCTCTTTCCACACATCAAGAATCGATCGCATGTTTTTAGTGGTATAATAGGAAAAATACTTACCTGAATATTATCAAGAGGAAATAAATAGAAAATTAGGACAATCAATATGCTCTGATTATCCTTGAAAATAAAAATAAAATTTTTATCTTTAATAAAACTCATATGTCCAAGTCACCCTCCTGCTGTTTCATTTGACTGTTTCTCAGGTATCAATTTTTTTCCCGTTGCTTTTCAGAGAGAGTGGAAGGGAGGGAGGGAGAGAAAAAGAGAGAAACATAGATATGAGAGAGACACATAGATTGGTTGCGTCCCGAACGCGAACCTGCAACCCAGGTACATGCCCTTCGGTTCAGAGGCCAACACTCTAACCATTGAGCTACACCAGCCAGGGCTCAGATATCAATTAAACATTACCAAAACTCAGAGTTCTCATTCTGGGTGTGGGTATAGCACTCAGGTCTGACTCAAATTCCCAGAAATGATATAAAATCATCCCTTCAGTTATAATAAATCTCTTAAAGCTGGTGATATTCCTTGAGAGCCTTTATTCTTTCACAGATACCATCGCAAATTTGAAGCAAATAAGTTCATCAGTTTCTGTTTCTGTAATGCTCCCCATCTAGTTCCAGAAGAGAGCCTCTGCTTGTGCACTCATTTGCTCTTGGGCAGAAGCTTTTGTGTTAGAGGATTATCCACGTTAATCCTTTCTTTCCCATTCCTGTTCCTCAAGAGATTTTGCTTGAGCCTTTCCAGCCCATTGCATATGGCTAAAGGGTTTATTCCCCTCTCTGCTCTCCCACTTGCATCCCTATTTTCTTATCTAACCTACCTCCCATGGTTCTTCCCTGGCCTCTGTTCATGGATCTTATTATTGCACATAACCAATCATCTGTAATGAGATATTCTTTCATTCAAGACAGCAGGAGTGAAAGGGTTTGGGAGGAAGGAGATAGAAAGAAACAGAACATCCGTACTTGTCTGTACATGTCTTTTTTAACGAGTTGACTCCACATTTTGGATATTTTATCAATAAAGGGACTATGATTCATAGCCTCAGTACTGTCAGTACTGTTCCAAAATATGCCTAGTTTCCCAGGAAGCACATCCCTGCCAAATTAATTTACAAAAAACAAGTTCCAACCACCTTTTTAATATAACTTCTAATATCATATCCAATTACAGCTTTATTTATCCATAACTCATAAAGTATTTTTTCAGATGAATACAAACTATCTTTGCACACTTTAGCTAACTTCCACAGTTTCTTTTAGGATTAAAAACCATTAGTTGGGCTCCGTCAATAGATCCTTCATTAGGCAGCTAGAAACACACAAATACATACACTTTTACTACTAGTCTTTTTACTCTATTACTAGGACTTTTGTATGCACGTGAAACTAAGTATCAAGAAGATGTGATTTTAGTCCCAGTCCTGCCACTAACTCTCTGACTGTGGACAAACCCAAGGCAGATTACTATAAAACTAAAGAAGACTAAGCCTGAGCTCCCATCATTAGTACAGGCTTCTTTTATGCCAGTGCAAGAGACTTTATCGAGGTGATCCCATGATTGTATGTCTTTGTAAAATTTGCAGAAGTGGGATATTTTAACCATAATTTGTTAAGACTATGGTTTCTTTCCACTCTAAATTTCCCTCTGTTAGACTTTCCCTCTTATTAGGTCAAATCCTAGTGGTTATTGACAGTTTTTGGATCTGGCAAGAGGAAGTTGAGTTGACGACAGACTGAGTTTAGGTTACATAGGATATATTTATGTGGCTTGCAATCATTTTTGTGAATAGTTGGATAGATATCCCAGTGTGAAATGACTTTCAGAAAT